>NW_022157142.1:0-261441 GCF_007821495.1 Lachnellula hyalina | reverse complement strand
GGCGTCTTCTTACGCTAAAATCACGGAAGATCTGCAAACCCCCTACTGAGGTGGCGTCTTATTGCGCTTAAAATTGCGGAGAATTTGCAAACCCCTATAGAGGAGCGCCGTGTCGCTAGGAGAGCAACTAGGAATAAACAGTTCACGGGTGCGGGATCCGACAGTTCTCAATTTCTCTAGCCATTCAACTCACTCTATATACAATAATTGCTCCTTATATTTCTTCTCTTTCACTACAGAGCTGCATTATTTGCCATCTTGGCCATTTCGAGTTGAGGAGTATTTGAGATGTCTGCATTGGACACCGAATCACTAAACTCAGGACTCGAAGCAGCTAACCCTAGCTACGATGGAATCTTAGTTACGTTTGAGATCGTGATAAGGCTCTCTATGGTATCTCTGAAACCCATGACTTACTATTACTTGATACTACCTTGGAGTGTATTCGATTTGATATCGATGAGCTTAATCGAATACCTATAATCAACCAGTGGTGGCAGTCTTGTTTCGTGCCGAAGGACGCCATCGAGCGACACAATTCCGACTGGGTCCAAATTTCTTCAGTTCCCGGAGTATTCATCGTTCGGAAGTGCTGTAACGGGCAATTCTATGAAATCGCTGTTTGTAGATCCTACATCCCCTGGCTTCGCGATCACAAATTTGAGTTCCAACCCGAACTTGATTTCGACCGGACGAAGATAGCAGACGCGGAAGTACAGGTGTATGGCAAGTTGAGAGCGACAGAGAGATCAGAAGCTTCCTTTCTTAAAAATGCCACCGAGGCAATATCGTCTACGCGTGGCCAGGAACTTGGGGTTATACTATCGCCACATCGCCCCATCAAAGCTGGAGATACCGCTTGAATGGGCTATCTTGAACCACGACGTACTGGTAAGCTCACTGCTCCTTTAGTGACGTATAGTAATGCTCATCTTGATTAGGATTCTGATCCTCAGGTCCGAAAGCGATTTGCCAAATCGCTTCAGTTCATCAGCCTCAATTTGGTTAGTGACTACAGCACCCCCCCTATCCTCGAACTTCTTGGAAAGGACGAGTATGAATCACTCCAAGAATTTCGGAGAGACTATACAGATCTCCTCAGATCTGTCCAGGCATATCCTCAACAGATCGCAGAACTCCACGTTATTTCAGTTTTCCGATGCTTGCTCGTATTTTCCGGCGGGAGGGATGATTTACGGCAACGGAAACTTGACCCTACGATCTCAGCTAATACTAATGCCAACCTATATTCTTCTCTTGTTGGCATTTCCGGGTCGGATAGTTTTGGATCTGTCAACATGCAAGCAATGCTAGACGTTCTGTCACAATCCAAGGTCTTCGCCGATGACGATATTTGCTCGTTGAACATTACGCGCTTGACTAGTCAAATGGTAGCCTCCCTTCCTATCGGCTCCACATAAGGATACTCGGTATAGAATCTAAGTACCAGATCTAGCCAATGCTAACTCATCCCAGGATCTTCCAACTGACGTACTCTGCGACTTTGGCAAAGCGCTGGTTGATAAAATCCACGGAGATGCGTCTATACCTTTGAACTACCTTTGAACTACACAGAGTTGGAACTACTACCCTATGGTAATACTTATGGGCTGCTTTCTCAGGAGTTGTAATTTCCTTGAGGTACGATCAGACTCGTCTAGTTATTCTCTCGTAGCTGAAACTGTTGCTAGTGCTCTTCGAGCTCTTGAGCCGTCCTTGGCTTTGAAGGCACTCCTTCTTTCGACCTGTGGGGAGTTCTGCGCCCTATCCAACGAATATATGCGTCTACGTCGCTCTACCCAGTTGTTAAACCTATGGGCGCTCTTGGCTCATGCTCTGTGTTTTCTGAAGTTCAGTATCATCTGTATCGTCCTTATGGGTTGGTCGATCGAGATTAGTGATTTTCCGGACTCATCCGCCTTGGTTAGTCAGAAGGTCTATTCTCTTGCTAGATTGGGCTAAAATTGAATACAGCTCTCCATACCAAGTCTTTGTGCCACTCAGGCTATCTCTCAGACTCTTGCTCTAATGGGGTGCAGGACTTGGAAAAGGCAATTGACCTCGACATAGGCCGTTGGCTTTGACTCTTGGGATGGGGATTCGCCTATGGAGGCCTGATATCCAGGGCAGCTTTTCTTCGCTTTCCGGCATTGCATACAGTCCGGTTTCCCTTCATCGCAGCCAAGGAAGTACCTTGCCTTGGAAACGGAAAAATTAGTTAATTCTCACGTGATATCAAAACTTTATTTCCACGATCCCCCTATTGCGTGAAATCTGGTGAGAGCGAGAAGAACGACGGCAGAGCGCGAAGAACACATGACTGCAGCTAGCACGGCTTTCATACTTTGCCTCAGGGACCGGCCAAGCTTGCGCTGACTCGTTCGCTGTACGACAGCCTGGAGACGTCCATTGGTACTCACCAAGGAATAAGAAGGAAAGGTGAAAAGAAAGCCAAGACGGGTCTGAAACAACCACTAGCGCAATGTCTGTTGTCAAGGATGGATGCGTAGTGAGAGCGCGGCCCACGGCAGAGCTCTCACGCTTGGTTGAGCTAGCTGCAAGTGATATTCGGAACGAGATGTCCAATTCACAAGGGGAGCTTATATCCAAGCTGCGGTATACGCAAAGCTGCAGAGATGTCCAAAGGGAATTCACGGATTCTTACCAGAACACGGTATGCGTCCTAAGCTCTGTGGGCGAAGAGAAACTGATTTCACGTCCTATAGATCCGACCCGAGTCTGTCACAGCAACGATCTTCCACCCACATAATATACAGACTCGGTGGATCCCTGAAGTCTTCCTCCTAAAAGACGGCGCGTTCGAAATTCCTAGACATTCTGTCGCTGTTGCCATACCTCTAATCAACGATGGACATCCGACCATAGAGTACCACGACTACAAAGATGGGAGTATATCTCAAATCGAGTGGACGGTAGGGTCTGTGATATTCCTAGTTGGAGATGCATCAGTGGCGTTGGATGGACCTGGAGCAACAGGATTCATTCTTTTATTATTCGGTCTACGCCAAAATGCATGATAGCTCGTGACCCTGGATTCACTATTAATTTGTTTGCCCATCGCGGAATCCGCATGAGGGACACTCACCCAGCTAGGAGCCCGTTTCTCAATTTGCATTATATTTAGCAATGGAACTCTGACGAGTCTTTTGTGGGAGAAAGCCATTCTCATCCCGATTGTGCATCTTCGCAGGAAGCGATGGATAGAAATCCCTTGTTTAAGAAGACGCTTTGGTAATAGGCAGTAGTCGGGTCTAAATCTAGGCCATTTGCAAGCATCGAGCATTTCCAGGATGAGTTGGCGGGCGAGATGTCGAGATTGTGGTATGAAGCTCTTCGATTGTAAATGCTCGATGAGCAAGTCTGTGTCTTTGGATGATAATTTCGCTCTGCTCTGTCATTTAGTTACTGAGGGTGCGCTGGAGTGGTAGGGAGGGTAGCTTACATCAAATCGATATTGCAAAGGTATAGAATGGCTTCAGGTAATGCCTCGTATACTTGCCATAATCTCGACCTCTTAATGGTATCAGCACCTTGTTCGCTAGCCGAAAGCCCAGAAGCTCGTGCGATAGTGCTGCGGGCTTCATCCAAACGACTTCTCCCGCGAGAGAGCTTCTCATGCGGGCCGTTTAGCGTGATGTCTTTTTCGATCCATGAGACTGTTAAATGCACGGCGATCTCGTCATGCTTTCGTGGGCCGTTGCGCAAGACTGAGTATAGCCTTTCAACTGATTGGGTTGTTATTTCCTTCGCGGTTGTAGTCGCGAGGCTCAAATGATAGAGCAGTGGGTTGAAATCGTGTGATCGCACCTCTGAGAATCCTTTGCGGGCTGCATCCAGACTTCTTTGTCGATAGGCAGCTTTTCTTATTCGAGCGGCAGCTTTGGGCCCATCAACGTTGAACTGAGTCTGGGCACAGGGAGAAGGGAGCTTCATCGGCACGAGGGACATGTTGCTTGTTGGAGGGGGACTCTCATGCCTGGCTGGAGTCATAACTGATGTGCCTAAGTGTAAACGAGATGCGGACATGGAAGGCGGAGGAGATCTGCGTCGCTCGCCATTCTATCCATGGCAAGTATAAATGAGATGCAATATTTGAAATCCTGCTGCATGAAACCAGGGATCTGGATATTGACGGAGGTAAGCCACTTCCCCGACAGGACGCTACTCGATTTAATCCCTGATTTCAGTAAGAACAGTACATTATTGGTTGCGTGAGGCTCTAGTGGCGTCTGCCAAAACCCTTGTGCAACCAATGTGACTATCCAGGAGGACCACACAATCCTTGCTGACGTGTCATGCCGCTTCCCTAGGGTTATCTCGAGCGCATTTATGCAGCACAACAGTCTCGGCTGAGGTCGACTCAGCCTGCGGCATAAGTACGGTTCTAATATTCATTCTCTCCTTGTTGGTCGCTTCGGATGGGCGATCCTGTAGGAGCCTCACTTGGAGTACGCCCAAGAGGAAGGCAACTCATTTTGCGAACTACTTTGACATTGTAATAAGTGTATAAAGTCCCCATCTTGTCCTGGCCAAAGAAACTTTGAAAATTCCGCACACTTCCGTTGAACCACCTCCCAGTACTGCAATCGTAGCCTGTGCCGGCTTTCTCCTCGCGCCACATCTCTTCCTGGTCTAGCCCAACTCCCTTTACCCCTTTACCGAAGCTTCTTATACCATTCCGGGACAATGGTGGGTGCGCGACAATATCCGCATTGCTCGTCCAATCTAAATCACATCAGATAGTATAAAATGTAGACACAAATTTACGTTTACTTGAACTCAATGGCCACAACTGAGGGGGGGCATCGTATGTGGGTATTCTCGTAATTCGTACACCATGCTCTGACAGTGTAACGGACGTGTCCACACCGATACTCGACTCGTGTGTAGTTGCACATTTTCTGGGAAGTGAGAGCGTTCGTCTTGGTTAAGGAAGTACTGTGTTACCCTGTGCGGGTCTAGGGAGAATCCTACGAGATCTTATGTTGCTTTCGGGCATGCTGCTGTTGCAACTGAAATTCGGCAGTAATCAGCTGAGGGGTGCTCAGCATTCCCTACCGGTATGAACGTTCTTGATAGCGTGTCTCCCGCAATGCAACCCAGACACATGGGCACAGTGCTGGGACATAGTGAATAGTTAAAGAACATCGAATCGGATCTTTCCCATGTGAGAGCCTATGACAAAGTCGAGGTGCGACCCCCGGCGGCCAACTGCTTCAGCGCTAAGGCCTTTCCCCTTCTTGCACCCTTTCTCCCTCTTACCTGCCCCTTCTCTTCCACCTCACCTTTCTTTCCTCAAACTACTCGACACAAACTAAAACGACGATGGGTATTAAACGCCAGGCACATATCACTGCCCGTGATATATCGCTCACCATGGACTCCCTGAAGCAGAGTCGTTCGATTCCCCAGAAATACCATTTAAAGCTTCAAATGCGCATGCGCCTATCTTTTAAAGGCCCCGAATCCAATGCCAAATCGTATGTATGTGGACATAACGCGTATACGACTGTTCGAGAAGCATCATCTTTCCTTTTCCTTGCGTTTGCGATCCGAATGTCACCCCGAGGTTGTTACGATTCTCCAGCGAAGGCACCCGAGTTTGCCCGCGACAATCTTAAAAAGAAAACATTTGTTCTCAACGAAGATAGTATCAACATACTAGAACAATGGGCTTCTGTTGATCAGTATAAGTCGGAGAGAGAGTTTATCGAATTCATCACAGACATCCGCGGTTATAAGCCAAACATCTGGAGTCTGGAGATGCCTTTCACTGCAGATTGTAAGTTATATCACTTTCGATCATGCCAAGCGAATCTTAACAGTCTCAACTTTCAGTGGAAAAACTAGTACAAAAATACGTATTCACAGATTCCAAAGCTAGCGACCTCGCAGGGCTCATGCATTCAGTTCCTGACCTGTTGATTCCAGCCGTCGAGGGCAGCATACTGTGGCAAGAAGAAAGGAAACTCAAACGCGAAACGACTGGCTGTATAGGTATAACTATGACCGAAGGCCCGCGCGATGGCAGCCTAACATTTTGGGTGGCGAAGGAAAAACTACATGGCCTTCGACAGCACTTCAACCTCAAGCAGCCTCAAACATGACATGTGCAGCCCCAATCACTTCAACTTTGTGGCCCGCAGGCACAATATGAGAGAAGTTCTCTTCTTTGCGCCATTCTTGATACTCCTGCGGCCCATACACTCGAATATATTGGACGGCGGAAGCAGTGATCTTTCGAGCGGAAATAGTCGCCGGGAAAATATTGCTGATAATGTCCTCAGGGGTCCCGCTGATTGCATCGTCTCCCTGGTTTTCAAAAGTTACATCTTGTGCGGGTTGGGAAACGGGGATGCTTACTTCCGCCATGATTCGGGGGATATTGGTGATCTGTTTTGATGCGTATCGGCGCTTGGGGCTATACGCTATGTCAAAATTAATCTCTCATCAATATAAAGTGACAGACATTTCGTACTGGGAATAAATGCTTTTGTGATGCAGATAGTTGCGCTCTTTTGACGCAGCAGAAAAGAATCACCCAAGAGTGGGGCGAAGATGCGGGGCAATTACCATGTGACAATACCATCGCTGGCCTTGAGTTTTCGTGGGCGGCAACGGGTTTTTATACACCCTATCGGTTTGTCAATATTGTGAGGCTCATTTGGAAATGAAAACTTTTGCCTTGTAGGTGTCGTGGATCCAATAGTCAAAGGTTATTCAATGAAGGGGGGCGAGGCTAGGCGAAACAACCGGGGTGCCAAGTAGTACGGCTTCAAGCATATCACCACAGTAGCATTAAGATTCTAATCAAAGACAGGTATAGTAAAATCACCGATCAATATGTAGAGAAATAAATTCCAGCATCTCGCCAACGTTGTTGCGTTATGTCCCCCCACACAATAGCCTCTGCTTTGACAACTTCCGGCTCCTTACCATAGAAGAATCCTACTACCATGACGAAAAGCTTCGAAAAACTGAAAGCCCACATTTCAATCTAAGGGCTAACGTCAACTATATGTCACAGATCAGATAAGGGCAAGAAGACTTACTTCATTGATATCGAGGACATAATGCACCCGATGCTTTACACTTATAGCAATCATCGCCGCAACTCCACCTGCTATGGGTGGGATGGTTGCTTTTGCAACCGAATAATGTGATTTATGTGGATTCCAGAAGCGGATGCGAACATATGGTGCGGCAAGCGCAAACCAAAATAGACCGAGAGTTCTCTGACCATAAAACCCCCAATTGAAGGAGCCGGGTTTGTCATGAAGGACACTAAAAAGATGTTAGCATCCAATAGATGCAGCGAATCCCAAAGCAAGTTACCCTGAGATTTGAAGTATGAAGAAAATAACAGAGAGAGTAAGCCAGGAAATGATCAATGGGACAACATGGAGTGTGGATATAAGTTTTTTTCTATCATCCAAGCGAACTCTGAAAGTCTAGAAGCCATCAGTAAGTCAAAAGCACATATGAAGTGGCTGTCACCTCTCGGAGCATCACTAAAAGCTGAGGAAGCCACTGAGATGCCAACAAAGCACAGGTCATGCTTCTGTCTACCATGAATTAGTATATTGACCTGACCAGAATATATGAGACATACCTGGGTATTGGACTTTCAAAAAGAAAAATATAGGAAGAAGAAAAGTCGCAAGCACAGGAAGCGCAAGAAGTATTCGAACTGTTTGAGTGTCTTCCCAAAGTTGTGAAGGATAAATTCGAGATGGTGTTACTGTCAAGAGGGATTCCACTACAACCAAAAGGCCAAATATAAACTGAAGTGCTGTGTCGCCGACCCTCGAGCCAAATTCGATAGGTGCCATAATGCGATTAGTATGATTATTGAAAAGGCATAAGGAGTAAATCAGTGTTGAAAGGAATGGTACTTGGTCTTTCATATACACAACTCTCAAATGAGCGTCCGATAGGTCCCGATCCATAGGCTGCTGGGTTCCCTCCAAAATAGTGACCCTATGCCCCCAGAAGTGACCCTGCTAGCGCCACTGGGTTCTTTCCAAAAGAGTGACCCTATGCCCCCAGAAGTGACCCTGCTAGCGCCACTGGGTACCCTCAAACATGCATCAGAGCTAGGCGGGTCTCTTCAACACGCTAGAGACGCTGGAAAGGTAATCCTTAAAAATGATAAGGATTGGGAAAGCTGTTAATCACATCTCAAGTATCATCCGTTTCATTAATTTTCCTGCGACAATCGCCAAGGATCAAAGTCAAATCGAACTTCCCGATTTGGTATCCTTCTATTATTGGCCTATAGCTCGGTTTCTTTTTCAGTTCGTGGCCTTCTTTTAACTCAAACTCCATAAACAAACATGCATACACATATAATAAAAATATGTCACGTCTCTTTCTTTACATGTCCCATCTCCCGTGGACTGTCTTGCTACAAGAAAAGTCGCAACGAGGCCATTTTTTTTGGTCTGCTTTCTCTCTGCAGGTTGGAATTCGAGCCTTCTACAGAGTGACGATGTCCCTCATGGTTACTCCTAATATATACGCTCCGAGTCAGGAGAGTCGATGGGCACTTACTAGTCAAGAGCTGACAACCTTCCCGGAGCCCAATTCCATGTATGTTTGACATCCCTTTGAACCTTATGCTGGAAGTCCCATAAGCCCACTCTCCTGCCTCCTTTTGGCTCATAGAGTAGCCCTATAGGACTGTTGCCAAACTGAAGGAAAGATCACATGAGCTTCACACTAACCCGAAAGCTAGATCTAACGGACTTCATCACTGCCGCAATTGGAATGCCGATGCCCACGTAAAGGCGCTGCATGAAGATCTGATCTTCCATCCAAGGGGAATGACAACGACGAGCGAAAGCCCACCTGGTTCCTCATTGGTAGGATACCCGTACCAGTCCCAGCAACCCAAGGAATATTGGATGCCATTCCAGCTAGGGCCCGAAGTTGGCGTTCTATCACAGAATTCTGAACTGGAAGTTAATAACGAACCTTATAATAACGTTCCAGGTCCTCTTAATACTCAGACATGGTTTTCAACTATAACCCCACCAAATCATTGGGATGCTCGCCCTGTGCCTTTTTCCACTCCCACTCCTTATCAAAACATCCAACCGGAACTGCATCTCAATATTATAGAGGCTGAGATACCACCTGCCACACAGGTGCAATCCACCTTGGCACCCATCAATATCGTCTCGACGGCATCAAGCTGTGTTCCTATAAGCTATTCATCTCCTCAGGCAGCTGCTACTTACATGCCAAACAACAATAATGCCTGCTACTCGAACGAATTAGAGAGTCAAGTATATAGTGCAGCCGGTGTAACAATGGATAGAGACTCTGAAAACATCCCGAGAAACAGTGTTCCTTTCATGGGGCGATGTGAAGATCTAATGCTCAGCGGCGGGCTGATGAGTAGTGAGTGTCAAACCTGGAGTGACTGGAACCAACCCTGCTCAAACCTTGCATCTTTTACTCCGCATGGAGAGCACAACGTTAACAAATACAGGAAAGCTTCCTTGGGTGAAATCGGATCAGAGAGTTTCGCGCAAAGCGAAAAATACTCAAACCCAGAAAGTAGTAAGTGGGCCATTTATAAGTCGGGAATCCACTCTCAGGAGTTCAAACTGCCCCGGTCTTTTTCCTATCGGACAAATGAGGCATACAATGGGAAGAGGGGGAAAGATGGAAATTTTAATTGCCCCTGGATGATAACCGGATACTGCCACCACACACCAAGTCCCAATCGTGGTGAATTACAGTAAGGAGCCCACTTTTCACCCCAACCCTGCTAAACTTCTATGCAGCAAAGCGGTTGACGATCACCTGTCTCCTTACTTCTGTTGTTCGCAGAGATGGCAACGGTACGATAAACTGTGGGATCACTACCAAGTTAGTCATAGGCTATACGAGTCGTGGGAGTGTGTTCATCGAGGCTGCTCTCAACATCCACAGACGAAAGATCATACGCATGGCACCGATTTCATTGAGTTTGATAGGGGGGTCTCCACCCAGTTTTCAAATCGGCCAAGTTATTATAGGACAGACGAGATATACCAAAACCCAACGCCAGGGGAAAATGGGTTGTACTACTGCCCATTCAAGTGGAAAACATTTTGCAACCATTCTCCGGCCCAGTTGGATGTATATCTGTAAGACACACCAGTGGAGTTTAGTGCGTATTCTAACATAAAATAGCGCACAACTTGACTATCACATGAAACCATATTTTTGTTGCGGAGAAGAAGAATTCGGATCAATAAGGCGTTTAATTTGGCACGAAAGACGTCAACATCCTAAAAACAGTCTAATGAAGTGCCAGTACGTCGACTGCGACAGACATCCCCAGATCCGGCACACGCATGAAAACTATGAGTTTCAATGTCCTAAATGTCCCCATAAGTCAAAAGGCAAACGCTCACATGCAACACACATTTCAGCCCGTAAGCCCATCGAATAATCTATATCCTCTCTCAACTAATGCTTAGCTCGTCATAGATGAAGGGGCAGACCGGAATCCTGTCAAGAAAGCATCCTTGACTACTTGCCGGGAAATAATGCGCAAAAAAAGGAAATTGGATGCGGCATCATCCTAAAGGATGTTAGGCGTGCAAGAGTGGTGTCGGGACTAGGGGGAGTGGTTGGGGTCATGTGACTTAGCGCAGCTGTAGTCCAAATCAACATCGAGCAGAGCCGCCAAGCACGTCACATAATATCTGATGCTGAAAAGATGGCCATTGATAGTGAAAAAACGTTTGCAGAACTACTTTTGCCTTTTGCAGTTCATGCTTCCTCTCTCCTCCAACTGAAACCTGAAAAATCAAACTACTGACTGCCGCTCCAAGTACATATAGGAAGTAGAAGACGTGGCAAACCGGACTATATCGAGCATTCCGAAGACCAGGAGAGGAACTCTGAAGCGAGAAGAATGAACTTCAAGTGCTGTTTGTGTTGTTGGCCATTGGTGAAGATGGAACCTCAGGGCGTAGCAACCTATCCGAGATGTCTTCTGGCTCCCTCTTCACTGTGGCTGCCTGAGTAGATGAATAGCTCATAGGATTATGGTTCGAGGCTATCGAGATCCCACTATTGATAGGTGTAAGGGTAGAGTGTCTGGCGCGTGATATCTCAGACTCTCTAATATTGAGATACTGTTCCGGTCGGCTGTTTTGATGATCAGGATTTGGAGAACGAAGAAAGAAATCATCCCAATTCACAAATGGACTCCATGTCTGTGGGACAACAGGACCCTGAACGTTGTGATAAGGTTGGTTCTCAGCTTTCTGCTGGAATTGCGTCAAATAATCTTTTCGTTTGAGTTGAGACTGGGAAATGTAAGTAATGAATGGAACTGCGAAGTCACTAGTGCTTACTTGTGTTCTCAAAAATGAACACGATTGTCCCTTGTGATTACAATTTGAACAGGGACCATCTTTTATGGCACCACTACAGCGAGCCTTGCCCTTTCGGCATCGGAGGCACTTCTTAGCATTAGCTCAAAGCCTTAAAAGTGTCGAGGGAAATACAGCAACTGGAACTCTAGCTTTGGCGTGTCTACGATCTCCATTAGATAATAGGGTATGAGAGAAGTGAGTGTTCTTGTCGACCCAAGGGGACATCTTGGTGAGCAGTGCCTGGGAGATAAATTAATAGGCTGGATATAAAACAAGTGCTCCGAAAAGAATATGAGTGAATTGCGGGGACCAGGTCAGCATTTTGAGTAAGGAATTGAAGTGAAATATAGAGGACGGTGGAAATTTCGCTGCAGATGCACAAGCTGTTGATTGGAACGCTCGAAATATAATTGTAATCTTATCAGGTTGGTACAAGCCCCCACGCGGCTGGGAAGGCTCAGCGTGAATGCAGACCCCGGCGAGGCTATGGAGGCCTTTAAGACTAGGGATGTAGGAGAGCTCGCAAGACTGCGTGGTCAGCCAGCAGAACGAAGAGGACGGGGGCAGAGGACGGGTGGCAGAGGACGGTCTAAGAGAGCTCGCAAACTTGCGCATACAATGCAGGGGGGCTGGTGAGGTCCAACAAACCCTGGGTGTGTGACCTGACCAAAGCACGGATTATGGAACCGGGTAGCGGGAGGGGGAGTTGTGCAGAAGACTGGGGTGCATCGAGGCAAATGCAAGCCACAGAAAAACAAACTTCCGCTCTTGATACTCTGTGCGTCCGGATAGCCAGGTTCGCATCGCCTATGCCGCGATTACATTCTGATACCTTTCCGGTTAGAAGCGGGGAAGCGTCAAAGTTATTTTATTTGAAAATGCCCCAAAGGTAGTATAATGTGTTTCATTATAATGGCAGAGATCATTAGCCGCTTGCTTGTATTTTTCCAAGGACACCATGATTCCCGTCTTTTATTTATGGCCATAGACACCCATTCCAAACGATACGACTTTTAAACTTGTCAAAATGGCTCCTTTGCAATCTTCACTCATTTTGGGGGTCAGCGGAACCATTGCAGTCTTTTGCCTGTTTAGTTGCATGTAAGAATATCATGTTCAGTTGTCAAAGGGGGTTTCTCTAACACACTGCTCTTAAAAGAGCGATCAGACCAAGACCTCTAAAAGAGTGGGCTCGAGAGAAAAGGCTTCTTGTAATTCTCGCATGTCTTGCAGGAGTACGTCTAGATCTGCTTCCTCTTTCGGCGTATATCAACTGAGGAAACTAGTTAGTTTCTCATGTAGTTGATGGGATGATATGCTGGGCACTTTACATGCACTCTCCATCTTCACGCGAATGGCGAATGGTAAATTTTGAACCTACCCAGATGAAATTTCGGAGCTGAATTTGATTATAGATTGCGCAAGTTGCTGTTGCTACGTCAAATATCAGTATTGCACTTAGCTGCGGCAGTCTCGTGGCCTTCTGGTACTTGACTTTTTCTGATATGGATATGACTTGGACACCCAAGGTCTTCGGAAAGAAAGTCGGCATATCTTTTAACTGGATATGCACAATCCTAGCGGTCCTGGTTGCCACGTATGGAGCTCTTTGGTTTATCGTAGGTCTCCCTTAGAATATCTTGACCATGGACTTACTCGCATCTTAGGTGACATTGCCAAACAAGGCATTAACGGCAAGACAGCCTCTTCTCCATCAAATTGGCGGATCAATCCGGATAGCCTTCTATATACTCATTTGGGGGTTTCCCTTGATTGCAGGTTTCAAGATTCCCAAAGAAAACCGCGCTAGACTCTGGATTCCTCTTAAGTTCAGCTTAGGACTTCTGCCAATCATCACTGCGGGATTTCGGATTCGGCGTGCTGGAAAAATTCTATATCCTACTACTATGTTTATCACAAGTTTGGAGGCAGACTTTCTCCTCGGGTTTGTGTGGATTGTAATTCTTATGAGACCACTCAAGGGACCACTCAAATCACTCAAGAATTGGGTTGAGAAACGCCTCCCTTGGTTTCGGCGCGATGCGAATCGTATTTTCGGTGGCGAGATTCCTCCGGGTTGGGGAAACGAGACCAGTGGACAAACAAGTTCCCAAGCTCAGGGGCTTGTACTTGAGGAACGTTCATCACTTACTAGTTCTGTGACTTCCCCAGGCTTACTGGACAAGTGAACTACACGCCTTACGCGTCCAAAATCAGCCATAGCATGGCATTAACAAAAGGATCAGGGTGATTGGAAGGCTCATTGCAGAAGATTGATTGCGAAAGCTGTCAGCCTCAAATGAAGAGAGTGTTGCGGGTCCGGCTTTGAAGTACTTGGAATGATCTGGTTTGGGATCGAAGATGCTTGGGGATGAGAACTATCAGGATGAGGGCTGCATTCATTTCACGGTGATGGGCGTTTGTTCTTGTTTGGCTTGCTGTTAGTCTTGAATATTACATGTCTTTTTTCCAGCTTAGACATCACACCGTTCCACATATTTGACGATCAAGCTGTTAGAGCCTGAGTTTTATATGTGGCTAGATCGTTCTAGAAGCTACTTGGCTGTGCAGAGTACATGTACAAATGCCATTAAGATAATTGTTAAAAGGGCATTGCCGAAAAAGGATGTACTAATGGTTTCGAGACTCAAGATGCCCAAACTTTGAGCTGCGTGAAGAGACAAGCCCCTGTGTGAAGCTGCCCGAAGAGCTTACGACACTGTGTTAAACTGACCAGTCGTAAGCTCTATACTCTCGGGGAAACGTTGCGAAACTTGAGGCGTATAAACTGTACTGGTATTGCAGCTCGGTTGGTCCAAGGGTGGATGGCAGCCCGCCTAAGGATGAATTGCATGGGTGGCGTCTTGACAAATTGAAAGTGGACAACCCTCGCAAACATGGAGCTTAAAACAGCAACCTCCTCGCAATATCGTGGCATGCAGCCTTCAATAACAGGGCCGTCCGGCTGATCAAGCCGTGTCCTGACTGGAGCCCTAGTAGCTAGCAAATTATGCAAGATTCAAGCCGACTCACATTCCGGGCTACACTTCCCATGAAAAGAATGGATCGAGATCGATCGCATAGCACAAGCTGACCCACTGGCGACAAGTGGCTGGGGGATCGCTGGTCAGTCAGTGAATCGGATGGACGCAATCCGAGACGGGGAGTAACCACGCTCGACATTAGCGGTTCATGAGAACTAGGGCGCTAGACTGATTCCAGCGGCAACTTTGGTCTCCAAACAGAGTCGAGAGAAAGCGGTTAAGCGTGGTAGAAATCCTGGCTTTGCAGGAGGCTCTCAACCGCCGGCCTCCATATTCTTCAACAAGAGCATTTCGCTACCCACGATGGGGGCTACCTTCAGTCGCGATTTCTTTATCGGATTGAACGAGTCCGATAGGAACGCTCTCATAAATAGAACAACATGGGTAGAAGAGATCAGGAAGCTGGTAAGTTGGTTGCAGAGAGGGGGAGTTCGTGCTGTCCAGCAGATTCACTGTGAAATTAGGCCGGACCATTCTGGAGTAAGCATCAAGTGCAAAGATCCCTCGCAAAACTCATCGATTACTTCGAGTCGGAAGACGACCTTATTCTTTCCGACACAGACCCTTTTGCACAATGGGCTAAGGATCCATCCATACTCTTTGGTATCCGCAACATTGATCTCCCCTAAGGTGGTCTCCAGAAGTTCTGGACTCTTGCGAGCGACCCGAACAAAACTGCTCGTAGCAAAGCCTGCAGAACCTTTTTCGTTGAGTGGTGGAAGGAGTGCAAGTACAATCGAGATTTCGTCGCACGTCTTTCTAAATTCGTGTTGGTGCCGCCTGACGAAATGTCCAGGGAATTGAGATCTTGGAAGCCGAGAGTACGAGAATGCACTTCCTAGTAAGTTCATTGTCTATATTAGCTGCGAAACAGAATCCTAATATGACAAGGTTGGAAAAATGCCGAAGACAGAGAGCGGCTAGACACACAACTAGGGCAGGTGCGGATATTGGGCGAGAAGAAGCATTATGCATCATCTGGGATTATATGACAACTGCTAAGCCATCACCAATGGACTTTCAGTTGGTGGACATCTTCACACCGAGGGCCGAACTTGACTCTGTGATTTTCTTAGGTTCTCCAGGGTTGGGGCGTCAAGGTGCTGAGAGCATTTTGAAAGACGGAGCCCCTTCGCACTATTCACAACATAGTTTCGCACTTCACAATTCACTCGGTATGTGGCACGAGCAGCAGGGAGACCTATGACTAATTAGAACAGGCACTGAGCTAGCCACATAAGTCGCCAGACGATTTATAATATGGACACCGCTGCCTGCTTTTCTCTTGGAGGTATCTTAAACCTCGACTCAGCAGAAGCATTCACAGTGCATACGCCTCTGTCCTCAGGACCGAAGAAAAAGGAGGTCCAGCACCGCGCCGTCCCTGATTTCAGATCAACCCAACTCGAGATATGTATAAGCGAGCCGGGGGAGAGCGGCAGCCCGTGGATAGACGGAGCGTCTCCCTAGACTTTGATCGGTTCAAGGTCGGCTGATCGCGATATGAGAGGGACAATGGCAGGTCCGCGGATTCTCAACACATTATAGTGGCGTCGCTACTCTACCTGGTTAGCACAGAAACCTGGGATAGCGGATAGCTTGCCTCTCTAAGGAACCACGGAGCAGTCAGTAAGGGCAGAGCTGCATCACGAAGTGCGTCATCGATACATTGTTCCATGCCTAGATCGGTCTTGCCAAAGCTCGCTCGCTGCAAAAAGATGCTCAGATCCTCGAGGATAGCACTGATCCTTCGATCTCCGCCAGCAGAAGCCGCCGCGAGAGGTGCGGCTCCTGCGTCGATGCTGTCGATGCCATTGTACTGCCTGCAGAAGTTTCCGTTCGTCTGAGATGCTGTTGGTGGCTTCGGCTCGTGAGCTCAGCGTTGCGGCTCACGTCGTAGCATACTATACCTAAGTATTGCTGCATCATGTGACGCCCCGAGGACTTGAGAAGTACAGAGCCGCCCTGCTCTAGGATTTTTATATTTTTATGTTCGCAACCGTATGGCCACGAGCATCCATATGTTTTCTTTGCGATTGCAACTCGCAATTCCCAAAATACATGGGGCCCTTCGCGCTGGCAATGGCGCATTGCCAGCCTTGTAAGCGCACGGCCGTCATGCCAATGACAAGGTTTGCCGAGCCCCGCCTTTTACGACGACGTCGATGTCCTGGCAAGGCTGCCTTTATGCTTCGTGCGAGTAGCACAGACTTCTGCGGGTCGCCCTGATTTTTCTACACAGAAATGGGTGGGGTTGGATTGGGTTGGGTAGGGGGAACAGGGCCACGTTTAACGTGGATCATACGATGGGAATTGGGTAAGCAGCAAGAGCTACAGGAGAGAGGTGTAATGAAGTGCTTCTGGTGGCCGTCTCAAACTGTTTCTAACATCCCAAGACTTTTTATCAAGCCCAACTCTTCTGCTGACTTCTTCCAAGTGAGAGCCTCTATGCAACCATCTACCCAGCTTCCTATGGTGGTTGACGGGCTCGTAACTCTCACGCATCTGTTTCCGTGTCCCTGCTCCGTTTCATACGGCCACAACCTGGGAGATAGCTTTGCCTACATTATGGAAGTTATACGGGTTCGCGCTTGGAGGCATGTCATTCTTTTTTAACACGGATCCATTCTCTGAAGGTTCGCCTTCCTTTTGCTTGCCTCGACTCTGGTGCGTCTGGAGTGCCGCTCTGCGAGAGAAGTTTCCCCCGCAAACGCCACAGGGAAAGGGTTTTGATTGCAAATGCGCTTCTTTATCGTGTCTCTGTTGATGACAGTTGGTTTTGAATACCCTGTTGCAGCCTAGCTCACTCCGCACACCGTGATACCTTCTTCAAGGACCCAAGTTCCTGCCCGGGACTGCTGTCAATCCCGTTCGGAACTCTTGAGGAGCAGGAGTTTCCAATGCGATTTCGGGCGCTAAAAACAAATATCAAAATTGATATGGATACACTTGACTTGGTGCCTTGGGAGCAAGCCCTTGACGAGGAATACGAAGTTGCTGGAATAGGTGAGCCTGGTCACATTAACAAGACGCTCTCCCAGACAAACCATCAATCCGATTCGCAATGTAATCAAGAGAATCCCTCGGATAGCTACCATTGTTAACTTCACTGAGGAGTTTATACGGTCGCCAAGTATGCTGTTCCTCCCTTGCAGTTCCCCTACTAATGCACTCGATAGAAGCTGTTATCCCTAGTCCACCACCACCCACTCCCCCCCCTAAGTCACCGAACCTCGGGAGCGAAAGAAAGGTTCCTAAAGTGATAGGTATGCTTAACATATTTGGCTGCGGCTAATTTTGAACACAAAAGTGCACCCAATTTCAGCTCGTCCCAGCTTATGCAAGAGTGGAACGATCGTTCCCGAGCATCATTACGATCTCCCAATAAAGCTGCTCTCGCAGTACAGCGTCAAGTATCGCCCAACACAACAACTGTCCTGTTACCGACATCACCACAACCTTCGATGGCACCACAGGCAAGCAACACGAACCGATACGTGGAACTCCGCCGATGAATTTTGGAACTAGTACAAGGTCGGCCTCAGTTGCGAATAAGGGGTTAGGAAGGGTTAGGATTTGTATATTCAGAGGAAGAGTTTACATAGCGTCGGCCTCCGTCGTGAAGGGAGGTTCAGGACAAGAGCGGGAGCATGTCTAAAGAAGCCCTTCTTTGAAAAAGGCAGCGACGGTTATTCTCGATTGACGATAACTACTACCGTATAAATCTGCATCTATATTGTACCCTCATTCTCCACTAAGTGCCCTTCTTCCCATTTCTTCACATCCTCTCCGCCAGTCAATATATCTTCAATCAGAAAAACGAGGCATTTCGCAGTCGTCAAAGTCACATCTCTTGCGCTTCCTTCAGTTTATCAATAAGTCGTAGGATCCTAGTTCTGGAGTAAGACTCTGTTAGGCAAGGAGGACGAGTAAAGAAGATATAAACAATGGGTTGAGTACCGTGCTCTATTCACATCTATAGAGGGGGAGGCTGATACTATCAGTATATAGGCCGCGAAGTCTTTCCTTGTCCTCGTCAACCTGGCAAACAGGTGTGCGCATGAACGTCGCGGCCCAGTCGATGCCTCGGTGATAAGGGAAGGTAGAGATACATTCAAAGAAGAGTAGTAAGTCCTCTCCAAAAACAAGTCGTGAATGATCCCTGAAGGATACTCAACGCTTAAACAAGAATACACTGCAGGAGTGAAAATGTGCATATAGAGGGGCCGGCTGTGCTCTTTCTACCTTAACAAGTAAAAGCCCTGTCTTGTATAGTTTTCTATTTGATTAATTCTTTCCTCCAATCCTATATTCTTGCTATATCTCACGATCTATGTCTGCTACCCAGCTCTCATCAAGGCTACAATGTTCCGAACGTACAATTCTATCTGTTTTCAGGACAGGAGCGCCCATTAAATTCAGCATAACGGCAGTCCTCTGTGCCCCTTTGAAAACATTTACAAAGTGCTTGGAAGGTCCATCGTTAAAAAGCCTGGCTTCAACAGTCTCGTGAGGCAGAATGCTTGGTACGTTTGGCGTTGAAAATGACACCGCGGCAAGCATGGAAGGATACCAGCGCATTGCCCTATCTCGTTTAAGGTCACAGACATTACTCATACGCTCCAAGAACACGTCCTCCTCCAGTATGTTTTCAAGCGGCCCCTCTTGTACGATTTCAATGAAACTATAAGATGTTAGCTTATTGCAACCTCGAGATCAAACTAGCGCACAATACGCGATGTTTGCATAGGCCACCAATCCCCCTATAAGCATGTAATTAGCAAAGTATGCTTATAGTAGACAGAAATGAATTACCTGAAAATATACTTTTGGCCTTCATACTTCTCCTGCCCATTCGCAGTAAACCAGTCCCACCAACCCATGTAATCGAGTTTACTGATGATAGGATCTGTGCCGTACGGGGTGCTTGGAGGCCTAGGGTTGTCTCCGGACTCTTTTTTACTGTATATCAGGTAGTGGAAACGCAACGTGTCGTTGGATAAGATCTTCTTCGCAGATGCATTGGGCTGCTCTTGAAATAAGCAAACAACCGATAAGGCTAACTGATGTGACATGATTGATCGTATATTGATGGCGATGGGGAAAGAGAGAGAGAGATATATGTAAATCTGTGCCCCTGTTTATGCGTAGTCATCCTCGACCCCCTTTTGATGGTGGCAGAGACGTGGAGGGCCAATTCTTCGGACGGCACTCGAAGGAACTCTAACCCTGGCTCCAGCTCATGCAGTCAGCAAGCCAGTTCTTGGTGCGGGGAAGATTAAGATACCAGCCGTCCCTCTTATGCATGGATTGGGTGGTTGGAATAACACAAGAGATGCAGTCCATCTGAACGGGATTTCCGGCCCGTTGTGGCTCCCTGGATAAGGAAGGTCGTTATTTGTTGTAATTATTAAATGTGTTAATTGAAAACAAAGGTGCACTTTATAAAAGCTACAGACATTTTCAAAAGGGTTTATTTTGCGCTCATCTCAATATGGGAGTAGAAGCAGAAAGAACTAATGATTATTCTAGGTACACAGGGATGCAGTGCAAGCAATTAAAGTTACCCATATATATCATACCTCCTGTATTGCATATACGACCGGCATAACCACTAAGGAAACGGAAGAGTCTTGTCGAGTGATTTGACTGCTCATAGTGCCGCTTGGTGGCTTATGCGGCCCCTCAATCCTCCAGCGTAAGATATTGCTGCCTGCCAATTCAAGTAAGTGAGGCTTGCAAAAAAAGATATTCTGACGCTCATACGGGTCTCAAGTGGTAAGCCCGCAAAATTTGGACCCACTTTCAAGCTTGCAAGCCCCCCTATTAATCTCAACGCAATACCATTAGCCTTCGCGGTGCTGTTCGGTCCAAGGTAAACTCTATCCATGGACTTTTGAAGCGGTATCTAACCACCTTGCAGCTCTAAATCCAGACCCCATCCAGACTACCAGTCTTATTTCCCTCAATCAATATCTAAGTTGAACTCAAAATCCTCCTGATCTAGAGGGTACTTTGCTGCCATCTTTGCATTTTCCAGATTTTCATGGTTATACCGTTGACTATTCGGAGTCTGGAACTCAATCGCCTCAAGAACACACTTGTCGGCTCACGTCGATATCTTCGATCTCTCTTCCAATTCTAAAGCGACACATCACACCACGAAAATCAGACTAGGAGCAAAACTTCTAGATTATGGCTAATAACATGTAATTTACTATTGACTTTGCTTTCCCTTGCTCGGCTCCTTTCTAATCAAGGCTATCATAGGTTATCTGCCTGGGCAAACGAAGCTGTGAACGAGGCAGACATGGACTGGGGTGACAACGAAGACGACGAGGACGGTAATTACGACGAGGCGAATTACGACGAGGACGACGAAGATTACGATGAAGCCGAATTGGTGGACGAGGCCGACGAGGATGGGGATCATGATGTAGTGAACATTCGCGACTGGGCAAACGGACATGTCAAGAATCCAGATATCTACAAACTTTCAGCGAGTTACATGTGGACAGTGTCTATGGTGCGACAGCTACTCGAGCAGAAGGAGTCTGGCATACCCATAACGAAAGTTGCTGTTCGAGGTGCCACAGCCGACACAATACGGAAAGTATGGAAAAGATTTGTTTCCCTACGACGAAAGTGGACAACACAACAGATAGCTCAATTAAGAAGGATGAGATCCCTGGTCGCCCTGAGCGAGTTGGCCATTCATGGTCAAGACAATATCCAATGTCGGATAAAGCTTCTTGAGCCTTTACGTGATTCTTGGACTGACTTGGAAGAAGATGCTCTATTAACTGAAGTCGAACGGAGTGGAGAAGTTAGCGCACTTCCTTCGCGCACGTTGAAAACATGTAGCGGTCATTTCCAACATCTATGTACTGTCAATAAAAGGCTGTGGAGGAACATCAATGTGGATGAAATCAAAAAGATTATCGAAATTACATCTGCTACGGAAATCAAACAGCGGTTCCCAACTCAGAGTTCCAAGGATTGTCGCCTACTGCGTCTTCGACTACTTTCAAACAAAAGACTATGGTCAAATGACCATAACATCGTGATCTTGCAGAATATCGCGCTGAAAATCCCGGACACATTTACCGGAAATCTGCTTGACAGACACAACACGGCTGTGAGAAAACAAAGGGCGAATCTCAGAATCAATCCGCATCTTGTCAGCAGTATCAGTCCAGCTACTATTGCAAACTATCTAGTATCTGCAGGACTCTGGGAAGACGCGAAGAACGAGAAGTTCGCGAATCTCATGTCCAGCCCGATCATTAACTGGAAAGAAATTGGACAGAAATTACAGCTGGGCTCAGAAGCGTGTATAGATCATTGGTGGGAAGCACTTTTGGCCGCAGTTTATGCTACAACTCTAGCGAAAGAAAGGCCATGGTCGAAGGAAGACAGCTGTACACTCTTCAATTTGAGAGTATTAAATGAGCCTTGGAAAGAGGTGTCAATTAAACTTGGAAGATATTTAGGGTCCTGTTGGAGTCAAGCCGACCAACTTGCTCAAGCTCTGAGAGGGGGCATTTCCACTATTCCAAAGCAACAAGGGCGCGTAGCAGGAATACTGGATTTAGTCAATGACTTGTCCAAAACTGCGCAGGAGATAAGAAACCTGGGAGGAGAGGAATGTGATGATCTACTTTCAAAGACGGTTCAAGCGGATTCAACAGCTCAAGCTAATTTGGTCCTGAAACTCTCATCTGATGACCCGCGCCGTCAACTTCGTGAGTCCATATCGATCGAGGAGTATTTCTGTGTGTATATCAACTGTCACAAAAGGTTCAATGATTTGGATCGCTTGATAGATCACTATCGTGGCCACGGACTTGATTTTCCGGAATCCTTCGACAAAGCTCAAGTTGCATCTATTCTTTTCTCAAACCTCGATCTTCATAATGGGTATGGCCTGCACCTGACAGCGAGATCACCAGTTGGGATGGAAGCGTGTACAGAAATCCGCCATTTATGGAGAGATTTCGGTATTTCGCCAACGGCATTTGAAGGCGCAAAGAAGAGAGAGTTGCTCGACCGTTATGGTCGCGCTTTCCAGCAGCTTTTCGATACCCGGCCAGTCCGTTTTCATGCGCACACTAGCGATATAACTCCAGAGTCTCTTCACTCCCTTCTTCATACAATATGCAAACAAGCTCCACCTACTCGGTTTATCAAACACCAGAAAGCCCCTTGTTTTGCGTATACTCCAGGGATATACGGTGCATCCTACGGTCCTGGTGCCTACGTATCTCCAATATCCAGATATCACGACACAGCTGCCGGTAGACCGCTTGTTTCTATTGATACGGCGCAATTATCCAGGCCCCAAATCAGAGAACAACTCCTCGCCTCTAATTGTTTTGCCCTGATAACAGAGGTGGTCCGTTGGCAAGATGGACGAGTTATGCCTCTTAAAGAATGGGCTAGTATCTGCAGGGTGTGTGAAGAACTTGGTATAGTGTTAATTGTTGACGAAACGTTATCGCTACTTCGGTGCGGGAAACCGTTTGCCTATCAGCAAGACAAATACATCCGAAATGGCTCGCCAGATGTGGTTCTCTTTGGTAAGGCGCTTCATGTGTCCGGCGTTGCTCTAGATGAGAGAGGTTCTTGGATTTCTTCCCTCGGACTTTCAAAAGAAGCTATGGAGGTTGCATGCGAGGATCTGCGATTCGTCTCAAGTGTTGCAGAGCCTAGCACACTTATTCTTTCATACGGTATTATTGACTTTGCTCTGAAAGAGAATTGGGCTTCGCGGTCACTTCGAATCGGAAATCAAATTCGCGCTATGGGTATAAAAATTTTCCCTGGCGCATTCAACACCACAGGCACAGGGGCTTTGTTATACTTGAGCACAGACGCAGCTTCCAAATGCGGTGTTCAGGGTGCTGGAGCGGGGTCTGGAATGGTCAGATGGCTGCCACGGTTAGACCAAGAGATGGAGAACCCCACTTGGCTCAGGAAAAACATCTTTGGACCTTTATCTATCCCATACAGGGCAAAGCTTGCTAAGCAGATGATAAATCATGGTCAAAAACCTGACATTTGCACGGTATGTGGTGATGGTTCTACTGATGACGACGCTTTCTGTGTTGGGTGCTGTACCGTTACCTGTGGGCCATGTAAGGAAAGAGCGTCTCACTATTGTGTAGCGCAGAGGGGCCAGCCAAGCAAAGCAAACAAGGCCATTGGAGAACAGCTTAAACTGCACTCAGTTGCCGACAGCCACGACCGGACAACGATACAAGATGAAGTTTCGAAGAGCAAGACTCTACAGTCTGGCAGCATAGTTTCGGTAATCGTAACGGACGACGAAAACAAAAGAGTCAAGGATCTTGGTCGGGTCATGATGGTGGATCGAGTCTCTAACACTGTCGACCTCGCTTGGCTGTACTCTGAGAAATCGATTCAAAAGAACCCTAAGCTCAAAATTGGATATGGAAAATGGGGTTGGGTACAGAGCAATGATTTCCGTTTTGGTTTAGATACACACTGGGTGGAAAGTATTATGCCAGAAGAGAAGATGGGGGACTCAGTTCATCCAACCATTCTTTACTGCCCTGCTACGTCCGAGCTTATTACTACAAAAGAGACACTTCACCAGCATCTTGGTGCCCTTTACAAATCGACGAAAGAGCAAAGCTCGAGACCGAACCGAGCTTCGAAACGCAAAGCTGCTATTGTTGACTTTGTCCCTAAGAAGCATAAATACTCTACACGAAGCAAACCCATACTGCCCAACACGGAAAAGCAGACGAAGAGCTCAAACTAGAATTTCAGAAAGCTTGCGACCTAGATCTGGAACGACTTCACGAGGATCAAGATTCCGACTTTTTCATTGGCAAAGGTGTTAATGGGGGCATTGCCCGACGATTTGTACGTCACATCGATCGATGGGTCAAGAAACACAAACGCTCTGGGGTCGAGGGAATCTGTATATACATTGTTTGAACTTGTGGCTTCATTTAATCTTGCGTTAGATCACTCTAATTTATTGTCCAAAACTTCACTGAAACTCATGATGATACTGAAACTACTAGAGGCCATTTATAGCTCTTCGACAGCACTCCTGCATGCCTAAAGTGACCCTTCGCACCTTTCTCCCTCGCTCTAACAATGTTAACATACCACTCGAGGAAGACCTCGAAGCCTTGCTCTGGGTCTTGCTCAAAGTTCTGCCAGTTCCGGATGAAAGCTTTCAGCTCGGCGAAAAATTCCTCGATGGGATTGAGCTTTGGTGAATATGGCAGCAGAATCAGTTTCACCCCCGCTTCATCACACATCAGCTCAATCCGCTCACTGTGATGGAAAGACGCATTGTCCAGAACCAGAATCGACTTTGGTTCCGGCCACTTCCCACACAGAGGAAGAAGCTCCTCCATGGAATCCTCAAAGACGAGACTGTCTGTTGAGCCCTGAAACACACGAGCGAGGATGATACCATCCTGTGAGTATGTTGGCAATATCTGATATCGCTTCCCGCGCTGGAACTGGGCGATCTGGACCGGTGCCACACTGACAGGTGACCAGCCCGTCTGGTCGAAACCTGCTGCGTTTTGTCACATCCAGATTCGTCCATACATGAGATGGCAGGATCGGAACGCCGACAGGTTGTGGAGATACGAGTCTTGCAGATCAGCATTCCGCTGCCTCCCCACTCTGTGAATGGACTTCCTGGACCAGCCCATCGAAGTCAGTGCCCGGCTGATGCTGACTGTTGTGACCTGGACATCAAAGTCATCCTGGAGAAGGGCCGCCAACTCGTCGAGGTACGATCAGGCTTGTCTAGGAGGTATTCACAGAGCTTGTCGCATAGGAAGAGCCAGGGATCAAGGCCGTCCGACTCCATTCGAGGGGGCTTTCGTGGTGCCAAAGCAACGAAGTTTGGAGCGAATGGCTCTGGATCGAGCGCGTGCCACAGCCCGCAACATATAAAAGCGATCCAAATGTCTGCTGCCGACTCGCCATCCCTATAGTCATCCCCAAAATGCTTGTCAAAAGCACGCGTCAAAGTTTCGACGATGCGATCACTGCCTGACACCAAGGCCGTGGGCTCTCGATTCCATTTGTTGGCATGATTTCGGAACTCTTCAATAAGGGCTATGTCGGATAATTGATCGCCTTTCGGCCCCTTCGCGGAGACGAACTGCCCAGCACTGCTCTTGGAGTATGCTCGAGTATAGATGGTGCGATTAGCCATGGCTCGGCTATCAGGCGCAGCACAACAAGCATCCAAGCTCTTGTGCTCCAGGTTCTTGCGGGCGTTCGACACAACCTGCTCTCCATACATGCGGCCAAATATTTCGCATATACAGGCAGGATCTACTGCCGATGCTGCTTTCGCTAAGGATGCCACTGAGAACCATAAGTGATCCCACCCATCTTGAGTATCCGACCTAGTCTTTTCTCGTGTTAAAAGGGCGCGTTTTCTCTCTGCCCGCAATGTTGCTAGCTCGAATGTAACAATAGGGTTCCCAGCCGCTGCAAAAATTTCCTAAACAAAACCATTATCAGCACTAGAAAGACCTGCAGCGCAAAATCGTACCTTCAAACACTCCAGATACATGTCTCAGCATCTGCCTTATATCACCCTTCTGAATGTGGATCGTTCTCGGAGTTTATAGGGCTTTTTAATACCGGCTGGCCCACCTCGTTGTTTCCGTGGCTTCCTGTTGCTTTGCTGACTTGACTCGTTTTGCGTGGATCGTTCTCGGAGGTTATAGACCTTCGTGATATCGGTTGATGCATCTCGTCGTTTCCGGGGTTTCCTTTTGGTTTGCTGACTTGAGTTTTGTTGCGAGGATACACAACTCTCTATCTTTGATAACTCCGCTAGCAAGCAAGCATGCTCGGCCTCCCAGTACAATGTTGAGGCGATATTGAGACGAGGTTTTAAGCAGCCAGACTCTTTGCAAAATTGCTCCCAATATTTCGCGCGGTGATATTGATATGTAATATCAAACACCAACTTGTGAATCTCGGTTATTGTTCTTATAGAGTCAAGTTTTGTAAACGTTGATAGCCAGTCGAAATTCGCCGCAGATCCAAAGAAATGAGCATCGTACGCTCTTCGATAAGCCTCAACGGCACCTTGTTCCACCGCACATGATTCCCAATAGGAAGCCTCGATCTCCCAATATCGCGGATTCATGATGTTGTCTTGTCGCCAGTCCTCACGGATAAATGTAGAGCATAAAGCCTTGATCGATTTGAATACAACTTCGATGTCATTGACATAATCAAGTGCCTCGCGCACCACGATTGGTGTGGACTCGCGCGATGTATAAGTAGTAGGCGTATTTTGTGAAAGAATTAAGGAAGATAGCGCCTGGGGGTCAGGCATGGCAGTAGAAATCGTCCAGCTCTCAACGCTGCGTGGCGATAGGGGGCACGATTGATCTTCATGGCGTGAATGCATATTTGTTGTTGCAGGTGGCTGCTCTGCTGTCACTGTCTTTTGGTTCCGGTATAAATCGCGGGCCGAAGTTTATTCCGGTATGCCAGCCAACACTAATTGTCAGCACTCTCTAAGCGAGTCAGATTCCGCTTTACTTTATACTTAACCGCTGTACCTGTTGTACCACTACTGCGTAATTTCCTGTATAGGTCAGAAGTTGTCTTACCAGGGTTTATTGTAGGGATGTATTTGGGGAGTGCGTTTAGGGTTGACGAGACTGCAACCAACCAAGCCCTTACAAGTCCCTAACTGCTGACACAACTTTTGGCATGTACTCCTCATATAAGATCCTCGAGGGTCTTTACCTTTTTTGCGCGCAACTTTACATTTTACCGATGATAACTCAACTCCCAAACCTCTCAATCACGGTGCTCTCACTTGTACCACGCAATGCACCTGCCTTCGATAGCCTTAAGATTCCCTATAATAAAGCCTGCCTTATTCGGGAGCCCAATGACAGCCCACAACCGAAGCCCAAGCGCACTAGACGCGATGGCACTCCTGTTGTCGAACAAGTCAAAGTCAAAATTTCCGTGCAAATCGACAAAATTCCCCGGGCCAACACAGATCAGTGGTCATTTGGCTGCAACCCTAAGCTATGTGACTATGTTCTGGATACTGACAAGGAGCGTGGAGTCGGTGGACAGCACTTCCTTGTGTATCATAACTGGGAAAGCCGGGTTCTAATTATCAAAAACCTCTCGAACCCTCTTAGTCTCTATGACCAGGATAACAACAAAACTTCTATTCGCAAAGGAGAGACACAAGCCCTACCTTTCCCTGTGTGCCATCTTGAGGTGGGACTCTTGACCTTTTCAATGGAGATCCCGCATCGAGGCGCAGAACAAGGATCATACGACCAGAAGCTCGAAGAATTTCGTAAAAGGACTAAAGATGCGATACCAGCCCTACAAAATCTCAATTTCAACACAGGGGGCAAGACTACGCCGGCCGTCGGGAAATATCTCTCAGGCCAGATAGCTACTTCTCGGAAATATCTCCGGCAGAACCCGCGACTGGGTCGTGGCAATACTGGTTCTGTGTTCAAGGGAATACACCTCGAGTCAGGCGATAAGGTTGCTTTGAAAGACTTCCACGACCGCACAACGGCTGAGAGAATCTCCAACGAGATCAGAGTATTAAAAAGCATTAAACATGTAAGAAACGTTCTTGTTTGTCTTAACACTAGTGAATTCTTACTTACCTCACCCTTTAGGTATTCATTGCCAGTTATATCGAAGTAATCACCGAGTCGCCTAGTGGGCCGCCTATTCTTGTCATGGAGTTCGTTGCTGGAGGAAGCCTAGATGAGTTGCATGAACTCCTACGGCCGGAGACTTTAGCAATGGCTATACAGATGTGCAGTGCTCTTACATACCTCCACGACCAAAAAATTATCCACCGAGATGTAAAGCCTGGAAATATTCTTATTGCTAGCCGACCCCGGCCCTTTTCAAAAGTTGGCTTTATATGCAAGCTATGTGATTTTGGAGAAGCGACCACAAATACGCAACCAAGAACCAACCATGGCACAGACCGCTACCAGGCCCCAGAGGTCAGAAGTTCATTGCCGTATTCGAGTAATGTTGACATTTTTTCACTTGGCGTTGTTATTGCAGAATATTGGTTTGATTGGCACGAAACCTCAGCCGACTTGGCCACCAATATCTCCGGTTCGTCGCTCCCAGACACTCTAAGGATGGGCTCAATCACGTCAAATAGGCCCTCGACATTAGGAACGCGGGAGAGATTAGTATTTGAAGCTATCACGACAAGCCAGAGGAGGTTTAAGGATAGTGACTGGACACTTGATAGAATCAGCAAATGGCTCCAGGCACTTAGTGGGCTTCAATGTGCTTTGTGCTCAATAGCGCCAATATTGCTTTCAATGATAGAGGTCGATCCAGCTCAGCGTTGGACGGCGACAGAGTGCAGGTATCACTTCGTTGGGTTAGGGTCAGAGTATCCGTACGTGATGTCACTATTTATTCGACTTTTGCTTACTTTAAAACAGCGATCTGGTAGCCGATAAGGAGCACGGTGTTGGCCAGAAACGCGGTGCTGATGAGGCAGGAATCTCTTTTACGTCTTCAGAGCATTCCACTTCAACTCGAATTGACGAAGGACAACCTAAAGAGGTATTTTCTGAAGATGATTCTATCCCAAAGCCGAGCCAGTCAACTGTGATTCGAGAGCCCGCCCATGAGAACGCTTCGGAGCCCAATGTCTATGTCAAGGGTAATACTTTACGTGTCAGCCTCGACCCCAAGAAGCACGAGATCGATGCAACCGCAATACACAAATTTGCTACCGGAAACCGCCGATTGCCACGTGCATTCAAAGACAAGTACAAGACACGCGGTGTTCGGATGGTGGGAACATTTATATCTAATAGAGACGCGAAAGATTTCATCCGCGATTTGAAAATTCCAAGCCCTCCTGCTGATATGTTGCTTGACGCGATGGCCAGCAGTGCAAAGTTTGTGCTGCTGCCAAAAGTTCAATGGCCTGAATCCTCTAAAAGAGAAATTAAAGATGGCATCCAGAACAACAAACCTTGCGTATATATAAAGACCGTCGATTCAGAGCAGCAGCAGGATCTGCAAATATCAGAAGAGAATAGTAATAATGTTCAACTACCGATATTGGAGGAGAAATTGGAATCGGCTGCGGACAGAGGCGCTAGATTACACCAGGTAAGGATGCCATTACTTTTTTGATTGAGTAGGTAGCTGACTTTCTTAACAAAGGAGCTAGACATGTCGCAATTCGATCTTAAGCAGCTTGATCCAAATTGGGCGCGAAGTCCTCCCTCTTTTGCGCCCTTTGATTTGCCTGAAGACTGTTTTAATGATCTGATTAGGTAACAGGGACTATTGCGAATGGGATAAATTTAGCATTGCTTAATAATACTTATATCTTCCGGTTTCATTTTTGTATTGTTACACTTCTAATTGCAAAGTGTTCTAGGTGATCGCTATTCTTGATGGATGTCTACGCATCAGCTGCCGCTGCCTTATTGACCACTCTCATATAATGCCACGTCCAGACCAAGGGTAGCTCAGTAGAACTATGTTTGGGTGTGCTTCTTCGAGAGATAACTGGTCTTTACTGAGGGATAACGCACCACCAGCACTGTCTTGATAAGAGCATGTCACTTCTAGAGCGCTGGCACTGCGTATACCAGCGGAGAACAAGTTCATAGACTTTGATCTTAGATACAATAGATTGCTTTCGGTAATGACAGGTAAACCGAACGATAAGATCATAGAAAGAGTGCAATTGATGAAATCCAAAACAGTGAAATTCGACCTAAACAATACAACTAGGCGGTTGAAGTGGCACCCGCTTCCAGCAGCTCCTACTCCGCCGCCCTAAACTTCATTGCGGTACGTTTCAACTTCCTCTCTTGTCCAATAGTGTCGACGAGCTTTTGCACCAGCTCCAGCGATTCCCCATCCTCATCAAACTGCTGGGAGAGACGTTTATCGAATTCTTTCGGATCTGAAGTGAGTTCTCCAGACGGGTTGCGGCCTGTCATTTGAGAATGTAGAACTGAAAGCGCTTTCAATGATTCCTCATACCGACGTTCCTGCACGGCGATAAACAAAGCGGGAGAAAGAGCAGTGCGGCGCCGAATTACTCGCATATCGGTATCAGCCTCTTGATCGTCGTCGTCAGATCCAGTAAGGTCGATCACTCGCTTGGCAGCTAATTAAAAGTGAGATGCTATAGAGAAATGACCGTGGGGCGTCGCAATTTACCTGAATTTCCACTTATTGCGACATTGCCTTTAAATGAGCTATCTTGTTCCGCGGCAGAGGCCTTATGGTTGTGTGAGACGAACTCTTCCTTATCAGACTTCGGCATTTCTTGCGCGGCAGCGAACTCCTTGACCGGTGCTACACCAAGACCATCATCGTTTGCCTGCAGTCGTTGCGAGGAAGCGGCTCCTGTATAAAGGGTGACAGGTGACAAGGCAGGATTCGCAGGCACTAATAGAGCAGGATCAGCTGAGAGGGAATGTCGACCCGGATCAGGCGCGGGGCTTTCAATTGGATCTGCAGCCATGGCTTTGAGGAGCAGCTCGCCAGTTATACATAGCGATTCCGCTGGCGCATGGGTGATGGCCTGTCCCTCAACATCGGAATTGGCCTCCTGTGACTCCACGATTGGAGATTTGAGACCAGTTCCCAAAGCAGGGGTCTCAGGGGCTCCATGCGAATGGTCACCAGATACCGGGTTATGGCTCGAAGCAACTGCAGCTGATGTTCCATCGACTACATTGATCGTAGCTGTTGGTGCAGACATGAGATCGCCGATTGGGCCGGGAGAAGACGCCTGGTCCACGTCCGTTGCAGGTGGATTTCCCATGTGCGTTCCACTTGCACTCATCGCTTCTGCCATGGGCGTGCTGTCGAGCGGAAGTGAAGATGGAGCTGAGTTCATCTGACTATCGTGATGTGGCTCGATGGTTCCATCCACTGGCCCATTTCTGTCAACAGAGGACCGCGCGACAGATTGAACACATCTGCGAGAAGCCACTTTCGATCTCTTCTTGTACGATCCCGGCCGACCCATATTGGTTGATTGACGAGTCTTCATGGAGTCACTTTGGAAAGTCCCAGTAGTGTGAGAGGTGAGGTTAAAAGTAAGAAAGGAAAATGAACAGTTGAGGACTTTATGGGGGGGGGGGGGGGTCTGTGGGTTAAATAGCCCTCGGTGTTCGGATCAGACAAGAGCCTGTCTCACATTGTTAGTCGATCCTGTAGGTCTCATAGGTCGAGACTCCTACTACTAGAGCAGAACAAATAAACGGACTGGTCGCGGATAGAAGGAGCCTATCTGGCTCATACCGCCGCCTGCGCATGTCTATTGGTAAAGACCTGTGATAAGACCTCTAAAGCACGTGGCTGTTATTGCCAGCTAGCTTCCCACCAACAAACAACTTAATGTGCTCGAATAGCAAAATAACAGAGGTATCCAATACAGCAAGCTACTATTCTAACTTTAGTACCCTCTTATGCGTTCAAATAGTGATTGGGATCCGCCGTTGGACTGAATACTGGTATGAGCCTGTGTCGATTCTCTACGACGGCGACTCATCGATGAAAAGTGGCACAAGGAAAACACTGGGATTACCTGACATCTATACAAAGACATTTATAAAGCGATCGTCTACCTGTCTGTGATGAAACAATGCTAAGTGATGAGTTAATAATCTATTCAGGGTGTTGTTCACAGTTAAAGCAGGACGTTGCACTTCACCACGTGAGGTCAGGTGCGGCGCGGCTTAATACGATATCGTCGCCGAATATCGCAAAGAATCTTCCCGATGTAGAAGACACTAGGAAATCACTTTGCATTATACGTCACTCTCAATATAGACTATACTTCAACCAAGTTATTCGAACAATATAGAGATTCGCTAGCTCAATTGACACACAAATCTAGCCGCAACATTAAAGAATTTGTCCCTGCACTGACTTCTCCTGCCCACGCCCACCTTTGAAATGTCAAGTATCCCTGTGCCCTTCTTTGAGAATATTTATTACATGTGATATGGGGGCGGTGCTTCAACAGCTGTCAAGTCTTTAGATCTCAAGCAGCTATCACAGAAAGCTACCCTGTCAGCAAATGTAACTTTAATTGGTGGCTTATGTTTGACTGAATCAAATGGCAAGGCGTAGAATTGACTTCCTGGTTCATAGGAGTATCGCGGAGACTCTCTAAGAGTGAAATGTGGATCCTGGTAGAGGAATCGGCAGTTGCGCCGTACTTCTAGCCCGTTTTCGAGAATCATAACGTTGGCCGCAGGAATTGCTATATCAAAAATTTCCGTCTGATCTCGAATTCTTGATAGTTGTTTTACTCTCAGCGACGTAATTGAAAAGTGTCTAGCTTCGGAAATCTTTGGGCTACAAGCTAATATTTGAACTAAGGAATCGATAATGTCCAAGTAGCGTTTAGAGTCGATATACTTTGGTATAAGTGCTGCTAGAGGATGGTGTACACCCTGGATTGTTACACATACTGCGCAAGTTATAAAAAGAATATCCAAAAGCTCCAGCTGTGGTTGAGGAGGTTTGAAAGCTAAGCAGCGCTGTGGTAGCCTCACAAGTGCTGTCCTGCGGCACTTGTAGCATATCATAGCCGTATTGATATAAGGAACGGAAGAAATGAGAGTATTCATTGTGATTGCAGAATATTTTTTTTTACAGATTTCTCCTAGTAATATATGAAAGGTATGTCTAATGAATAGTATTCCCTAAAAATGCTTTCGTAGTTCTTGGAACTGCGAATTTAGAACTAAGAACCTTACATCTATTCGTAGAACCCCGCCCTTAATATTGACTCCAACCTTAGGTGGGTTTTAGGAGGTGTGGTATAGTGATGGGTTTGGCTTGATGCGATATTGTGGTGGTAAAAGTAGTAGTGGACGTAATCTTAGGAAAGTTCTTCTGTATTATTATAGTTGCTGCAGCAATATACCACATGTGATTATACGCATAATACTGTCTGTGACTAAGCTATAAAAAAATACATGTTAATAACAGCTGCTGCAACAAGCTATTTATTCACTCTACTTGTAAATTTCCGCGCGTGCGCAATCAACCTAACTTAGAGGCGATTCTAAGAGACGTTATAACGTCTATCCCTGCGTGCCGGAAAACGCCTTCAGCCTTATTGCGGCTGTGGCGTGCAAATTCATATAAGATCGCCACGCTGACAGACACTTCGCGCGGCGGGACTAACGATATTTGGGCTAGAATTAAATGACATCGCACGGCCCATAATTTACGCTGTAGTATTATTTATAAGCCTTAGGCATCAAGGCCAAAAAGAGCTGGTGGTGCCTGGCCTGGTGCGCCACTTCTTATAACCTCAGCAACTTCAACCTTTGTCCATCGTTGAACAATATTGTGTAGCAATGGATTCTACTGAGAGTAGCACTGCATCAACAATCTCGAGCGTGAACGACGATTTCAACTCCTCTAGGAGTACACACGATGATCCTATCCTTCCCACGACCGAGCAAGTTGAGCACGTCCTTGCGAGAAGCAGACACGTCTGGCAAGGCCATCTCGAAAGGGCAAAATTAATCAAACGTATACCTCAAGAGAGCTTGAGACTCTCAAACTGGCTACATCGACTTCCAGCACTACCAGATGATCTGAAGGGAGTGTCTTTTCTACAAGGGCAATCGACATGGAGGCGGACCAGTCCTGTCACTTGTTCGTTGCTTCTGAGGACCGGGGCACCGCAGCGATGGAATCCTATCCTTTCAAGAAGCCGTCCAACAAAATGCGAATTCTCTCCATTGGCACCCTTTTCCAATTGGCAGGACGAGACGGATAGGACAAAACAACCAAATGAGCATAACAACGGCATCTTCATCATGCTTGCTGGCTGGGCATATATCCTGTCCAAAAAGCTCCTAGAGAAGCAGGATCTCCCGATGCAATTTTCAACAAACCTGGCACCGGTCACAGATTACGACGAGCAAAGTGATACAGATAAGCATTGCATTACTATTGATATAGGCGATGCCACATCAAATGAACTCTTGTGGTGGAGGGCGCTTCTGGCACCAGGTCAGGGGTGGCAGGCGCCTAGAGCTCAACAACCGCCATGGGCAATCACATACGAGGGAGACTTGATTTTTAAAGTAGCTACTACTGCTCGAAGTCTCAAAAATTCCCAGTCTGAGCCACCTCCTTCGAGCAGCCAAGCTGTGCAATTTCTCTCCAGATTTTCAGCCAGGTACTGTTTAGGAACCCAGTCGTCCGCTGCCCTCGCCATGGCATTAACACTCCCACTTTTCAACCTGGCTGCGTCAAGTGTCCAATTACCGGAACCAAGACTTGGCAAGCCGCGTTTCTTATCGTCAATCGCTCCCGCAATTCCTTGCCAGCTTCTGGAAGACTTTTGCAGTATTTCCAAGTATATGACTTTAAGTTCAAATCCACAATTTCTATCATCTGCACTTTGGAGTACATTCTGGGAACCAGATGTGGATTGCAACCTGGTCAGTCCCTGGTGCGATGGGATAATCGAGATTCTCGCGCCTCTCATTACGAATGATCTTGAGCTACTAGCTCATACCTTGGCAGTTCGCCGACCTAATCTTGCCCCATTCTGGTACGGTGCTTTATTATTTGGCCGGACAAAGCTTACTGAACATCTCATTCCTTTCTTAAAGACCCAGCAAGCCCCTACACCGGCAAGACCGATTCCTGAAGTTGCTCTGTGGACAGGATTTCCACAATCATATATGGACATCTGTGGTTCTGGGCCCTACTTACGAGAAGACAACACTATATCCCGGGCAGATGTATGGCGTCTTCGTCATGACTGTTGTGAAGTTGCGTCTGGAGGTTATCTGTTTAGAAACACACCACTTTCAGGATGGCCTCCCTTTGGAGTCATGTGCCCTGACGAGCTGGAGCTTGAGGTTCATCGACATGTTAGTTGCGGAAGACACAGGTGGCAGTATGATCATTGGACGTGGCAGTTCGAAAATGGACGATACATCCATGACGAAGGGTGCAAGGCACAGAATAAGGATTTTGAATGCGGATCATCGTATTCTGAATGCGGATCATCGTGTACAAATTTTCATACTCATCATAACATCAGTTATGTGCCTGATAATGTTGCTACAGAAATTGCGGTCGGAGCTGCATTTCAGTGGGCTGCTACAGAAATGGATGTTTCTAGTCACAGCATCTTTACCCATCCATGGGTAGGAGTGGAAGCGTTTCCAGAGCAGGGCGAGTCACTTGTAGACGTTCCTCCACCCTTCTCCAAAGAGTCAATTGAGCGTGTGAACATATGGCGACAGGAGTGTGCGGGTGGGACAAATATACTCGGTAATATTGGTGAAGTTCTTTAAAAGGCTTGTCGATTTTGGATCTATGATTCAAGCAGAATGTAATAGTTATATCCCTGAACATACTCCTTGCGGAAGTGAATATTATCCGTTCGATTCCATCGACAAACCCGAAATTTTACCCAGCAATACCCCCTCCCCCCCCAACCTCTTCAACTTGCCCATTGAGATTTTCCCCCAGAATCAATGTAATAGTATCGGTTTGACGAGGGATCCAGTAACCACTCAATTTGCTGCTGTTTACCTGACCCACCAGAACCACCGGCCCCGCCCGAACCTCCCGAGGGCGTAAAGTACTCCCCGTCTGGACCTGTCCCGTCAGGGCCGCCACCAGGATGAGCCGAGCAACTGTGACACACCATATAGGCGTTTGAACGGTCACCTGCAAAGTCGTGGCTACCTTGCTGACAGATATACCACCAGGTGGTACACTTCTCGTACTTGTATTTTCCTTTGCTGACTCTCTTTTTCTCACTGCCTGCGCATCTAAATCGATTGTGTTCGTTGTAGTAGTGTGCGTAAACACTGCATTGACCTGTCAGGCCAGAGCTTGCCGACATAGTTGGTTTGGGTTATCACTTTGTGATAAATAGCTTCTGATGTTTATGACGGACGCTTGATACTGTATATCAATGTCGCAGGTCTGATGATAGCAGAAGGAGGTTGATGATAAGGGTATTGCGGAGCACGATCGTAGTGCCATGGCGATGACAGCAAACACGCATGTGATCGGCATTTAGGCAGAATGCGATGTCCTGAATGTGTCAGCCTCACCACTACCACGAAAGCTGAATAGATTGCGATTTAAACATTATATTGTATCATTAATTGTCCTCACCGGACAGCCGCTGGCGTGACAACTTCGCACTGCTAAACAAGATGATCATTCTCGACTGAGAGTGCCTTGAATCAGCATGAAAAGCAAGCTCATAGCCGTGAATACTATTGCATAGTGAACGGCTGCCCATTTCGAATGAAGCATCTCTTATTTGCCACCTTGAGCAGATTTATAGCTTATCTTCTGATTTATTCATCGATCTAGCGCTTCTAATAACGGCAGACCAGTTAAAGAAGCGCAAAGCCATAGAGAGCAACGCTCCGTCTAAGCACTAACGCCTGGAGCAGGGAGACAGTTTAGAATATACTAACGTGGAGGCATGATAGATATAATAGATAAGGTGGAAAGGATTTTCAGACTTTAGCTTATAAGCAATATATATCAAATTGATCATCTGGAAAAACAACTGTGCTACATAAATCACAAACTTATGCCTATTATGCCCCGCCAAGGTGACGCCTAGAATACACTTAGAATAACCCAATATTCCGATTAATAGAATGTAACCCTTTAGCTAGCAAGATCCTCTTACGCCCATGTGAATCGATCAAAAGCAAGAAAGGCCGGATCATCTCTGTGCCTATCGCCCCATACCACGTTAAGAAAACATTCATCACATATGTAGACTATCATGCCGCGGTGCTCACAGCCTAATAGCTTAGGTTCAGTTGAACTATCCGATACTCGAAATAACATATTTGGAGAAGTACCATTTCCCAGTCTCTTCCAGACCCTTGCTATACTGTCGATACGATCTTCGAGGTGCTCTTTCGGAGATGATCCCCAGTGACGTATATCCAGTTCCGTGAAAAGTTCGCCAACACAAGTAATAGTTTTGAGTTCTTTCAAGTCTCGAAGCATTCGGTACACTCCATGAAGATTTACCCCTCCATAAGGATTGTGACTCCAATAGCGGCTGACAACCGGTAGAAACAATTCGACATATTGCAAACGTGCAAATTCGGGCAATTGAAATGAGAACCGATTAAAATCAAGAACCAAATCATCTGGGATAAGGTCGAGATGCTTTCGATCTTGGTACCCAAGACTGGGAAATACATCAGGTGGTATAAAGACGGTATCAAGTTCAAAGTAGAAGTAACCACTGAACCTTCCACCAAGAATGAGTGTCTCGTACTTGCGAAGAGCAAATTGACGGGAATTTTGACAAATGCTAAGAGCTATTGGTATTGACGTTTTTTTCGCAATAATAAATGGCAAAGGTTGATAGCGTTGGAGCTCAAGTTTTAGGGTACGAGGTTCAAATGTAAGTTCCCATATCTGGAACTGGATTTCCAAAGCGAGGTTTGAGAATGACATCTTTGATGCTTGCTATGCTTTTGTTTGTATTAAGCATAACACCTAGAAGTAGATAATATGGTTACGCCTCTTCGCTTACTAAGCTACACTAAGTCACGTAGTGCACGTGATATATATATCGCAACAATCTCTGTTCCCTCCTTTTTAATCGCGACTATTAAAATCTGTCGGAAGTAGGCGGTGTCAAGGGACAGAAGCCGTACGTAGTCAAATAAATGAAACGAAGTGGTGGCTAGAAGCTCTATTGTTGTGTTGTTCTTATAAAAGCTATTATATAAAGTGGTCTTTACTAAGTGACCGATACTAATTCACACGTTTTGTGATGACTAAGCAGTCCCTCACGTGACTCACGTGACGAGTCCTACCAAGATGCCATATTGCGACAAAATCTTTCCAAAATTCCGAGCACTTAGAGGAAAGGTCTATCACCAAATAATATAGCTCCAAATTTTAAAGGCACTTAGAGAGGAAAAGAATACAGTCCGCCAATCTTACTTTCACAGGTATACATACATTAAAGCTTCCACGAATCCATTAGTCCTCGATAATACAAATATCTTCATCGCGCAGTTTCAAGTTGCTTGCTGATCCCAGCGCCCATGACAGAACTGTCTCCTTGCTCCAGGGTAATTTGCTTCATTGATAAATATAAATCTAAAACTAAACTTGGTTTGCAGAGATCAGGGATATACTAATCTATACTATAGTGCAGTGTAAAAGCACACGCAACCTGAAAACATCCACAGCTAAAGCTCACCCCTGCGCCGCCTAGGATAGAGAAAAGCCATATAAGAAAGTCAAAATCAAAGTTATAAGCAAAAGCTAAATTTCAAAAACGAGAAAAGGAAAATGGGTTTAGTTTATACTTATTCTCAATTAGCTGGAAATTTCTGCCTTCTTGCCAATTCGATTGCTCCTTCGTAGTGCCTTTGGGCTAGATGGCTCATATTCCATGCCCATAGGACTCCCAACATCTTCGGACACTGCGCTTTGGGTTCCAGCGCTAGGTTGCTCTACTATTGGTGGGATTTCAACAACAATTGTTGTTTCCTTGAAGTCTGTACAAGGAGATGCTGTATCATTTGTATTGCTATCCGAAATTTCTCTGTGAAGAAGAGACTTTGGCTGCCGAGATTGACTCCGAGTTCTCTCCCGTTTAAACCAGTGATTAGTCTCATCAATAGTAAAATCAAGATCATTCGCCAGCTGTTTTTCTGTGTTTGGAGCTTGGTCCTCGCTATAGTGTTCCGTAAGTGCCATGTTCTGGGCATTTGAGAGTTTGTGCCAAATGCGGTTTTTGGGATTAATGTTCAGGATGGGACGAGGAGTGTGCTGTGAACTTTGAGAGTATTTACGGGGTCCATGGTGGTAGATTCGGGGGCTGGTAGTCCGCAGGGTATGTTGTAGAGCAGGGCTTAAGATACGCGGCTCGGTAGCTCGCGGAGCATGTAGAATCCGCTGATCTGCTAGTTCAGATTTACGCCTTTCGACATTCCATGTATGTTGCTTGTTGTCATATCGTGGTACCTGTGGTGTCGGCTGTCGTGAACCTAGTATGGAGTCCCGGCGTTTAGAGATTATCACTTGCTTGTATTCGGCAGACTTTGGGGCTTCCTCTCTATGATAAGGAGAAACTTGAGGACTCTGAGGATAATGAATGGAGGAAGACTCCGAAGCTTGTCGCTGGTGATTATCTTGGTACAGAATCGGGGGTGGAGTTGGCGTTGGTGAAGTAATTGATCTGGGGTCTTGCTGGGGTACTTGGTGCTGGTGGTGTGAAAGATATTGCTGGCTAAGCTCCTCTTGGGGCCTAAAGTGAACGCTGTAGCAGCGGGCATCAACGATGAGAGTAACGTGAGATTGCATCCCCCGATGTAGGACAAAGTTTGCGTCAATGATATTATAGCTTGGTTTAACATGCTTGTAATACTGCGACGTAATGAAACAAATTTGCCATGCGGTCTCCTGCTCGCCACCTTTTGCAGAAAGATACTGCAATAGAGAGCCGGCAGCTGCCTTACAGCTCTCCCAATCATGTATATAGCCGTTTTCATCGGTTTGTCCTTGAAAGACGCCATTCCAGTTATCGTCGGAAAGCGGCACCGCTCGAAGATATGCTGGCATTCCCACGACTGGTTTATTTGTTTGCTGATCAATTGCCTTGCAGCTAATAATAGATGTTTGGGACATTTTGAGTCGTGGTTGAGTTGAAGCGGCGATGCTAGTTTGAAGATGGGTAGAAAGAGGGATCTCGAGATGTTATAATGTTGGCCTGCAAAAGAGATTGAAGTTATTGCTGGGATGGAAAGAGCTCTTCAGAGATGTTAGAATGATTAAATCTCGAAAAGAGATAATAGGAGCCTTTGAGTATACTTATAACAAATAGTGCAAACTTCTGACCATTTTCTCACAACCCCTCGCCGCTATTTTCTACTACAGACTAGTGTTCCGATCATAAGCTGTAAGGGCATAAAGTGAACAGCGTAACTGTGAGTATCAACGATCACAGTAACATGAAATTGTGTGATCATAATTGGCACTCCAAGTTTCAAGCGTCACGCCCTTCCATCTTGTCGAGGGTGAGGTGAGATGTAGACTAGGATCTACGTTCTCAGAACAGGTCGTTATCGCCAACAATTCTGTGAGTAGGGGGGTGATGTCCTTGAAAGGCCAAGGTGATCAATAACTGGCCCTTGGCAGGGTGGCAATTGCTACCAAAGACTGATCTCTTAATCGGCAGACTGGGTATCACTACACACTCAGTTCTACTTCGTATTTATCAACATCGGATCGGCTAGTCAGCGGTCAATCAGGGTCTAGCGATACAGCCACCAACACTTTAGTACCATGCGGTTTTGAAGAACCCGGTGTTGCGGAATGTTGCCCACCCCTTGCTCACACCAGTTCATGTTATTTTTGAGCAGGGTTGTCACGAACATGTTCTTTCGGCGACAGTGCCACCGAGACGCATGATAGTGATCACGGTAGCTGTAGACTGGCACTACGCCCTTAGTTCTAATTGCTCTTTGTACTATTATGTGTCGCTATATCAGGTTCACCACAGCACGGCTACTATGCCGTCACAGCACATTACATTGTTTGCGCGCTTACGCTTGCAGCAGTCACACGCGGGGCCGCCACCCTTGGCTAACTGAGTTCTCAAGTCTGGGAAATCAACGGGATCAGGCTACGGGGGCTTCGAGGAAGTGTTTCGGACTAAATTGGCAGGGCGTTCTTCTATAGGCGGAGCATCGAAGGGCTCGACATTGGCGCAGCAGTAGGTACGTAGCCCAGGGCTCTCGAGCTGCCTTTTTTCGCTAGGTGCACAGCGCCAATGAATTCATGATTCGTGCGCTGGATATTAAAATCGAGGTAAGAAGGTACGATCTTCGTCGACGAAGAAATAGCTGTCGGGATGAAATCACGTGTCATCAGAGAAAGAGGTACGACTGAAATGGCGACTGTTGCTTTTAAACGGATTCACGCATCACTTATCAGAATTCCCTTAATCCCCCATATAGCCGTTACATACTCCGTCTCCTATAAGTCATGATATAAGGTGGACCAATCATGGCTGTACTCCGTCTCCTAAAAGTCCTGCCAGGTGGTGATTGGAAAGCTTCCTAGATACTTGAGGTTAATTTCTTATATTGTATACTATGAAGTTTTGTTAAACATACCTTCAACTTCTGTCCAGCCCATGCAGTCTCTTGACTTCGCTTTACAACTGCACAGTCTATGTCTGGGTTCCAACCTGGGATATTCTTCTTACCCCGACTGATAAAACCCATAAAACTTCCCCATACTTCTTCCTTCTCTGCACGTTGTAGACTGGTTTCTAGTGCAGCTAGTTGCTCGTCTCCGGTATGCTGATCGTTTCCCATTGTACAAAGGATGATAGTAATTGTCTCAACCGTAGACAACTCAGCTAAAGTGCGTAAAAAGCCAATATCATTATCCTCCATTGCATCTTCAAGCCCATAGCTATCAATTTCTAGGTAACGAAGGTTCAATCCAACAAAGTCCTTGATATCATACGACTCTTTATTCCACGGAATAAACAAAGTATCAATTGTCGGGTTTATGAGAATGGCCTGGTTTTTGTTTGCAATTGTTGCATACTGTTTGAAGACTTCCTTGCGTGAATGTGTGCAGGCTTCAAGAACAGAAGGCGGAGGACAGCAAGAATAATAGTCGCGATTGTTGTAGGTCTTGATTTGGACTACCCGCGGCAAGAGTGGAGCATAACGCCAGATTTTGAGTTGTAATTCGATCGGCAGTTTAGGGAATAAGGTGAACACTTGGTCTGCCATCTTTGAGATGATCGAGATGACTGAGATGACTAAAGGTTCGTGTTTTGAAGAGCCGTAGGTAGTGTTGGTGAGACTCGAAGAAGCGTTAGAGCAAAGCTAGGAGCTGAAGGTAAGCTAAATTCTCTTATAATAAGGACGAGATATCATAAATCTGGGGTATATGTAGTAAGTAACCGTTACCTTTGAAAGTAAAAGCGGATCTTTGATAATGCATTATGGATTATTGATTGAAGCACAGAGCGTAACTCGTGGGCAAATTTTGGAATTCGGTTGTGAGAAGTGCTGACTAAACCAATGCAGACACGTGCTAAATAGCCTGCTACTTATATTATTTCACAAAGATTTATTCTCGCTCCTAATGCTTTACCTAAAACCTTTAGGTTGAAGGGTTTTGGAATGCAATAGAGAGTGATCGAAATTCTTGAAATTTCACTAAGTCGATGGAAACGTAACATTTTGCCTCGAGATATAACCTCTCGCACTTGTAACACCACAATGAATGCTAAGCATTATCAACCAGAATACCAGATTAGAAGAGCAACTGGAATACCGCCAGGATCACCCCTCTCCCCTATAATGTACCTGTCTCGCTCCTAACTTATAGCCGTCGATCAAGATGCGTGCGCGTCTATTCTCGGTGACCGTCTTTTTATCGATTCTGCGCTTGCGTAGGTTGCCTCTCGTGCGATACGTTAGCGAACGCTCCTAACACGTCGAGTAGCAGGAGGATAAGCCTTACGACCTGCTCGTCTGCTCTGTTCCACGTCTTGTAAATCCTCTCGATCAGGAGGGGGATCTCGCGTTCTATTGGTCTGGCCTTGCGTCCTCTACAGTAATATGCTTCGGTGGAAGCAGCTGGTGGGTCTCTACTACATAGCTGAGTCGTCTTGCTATAACAGCGTCTATAATCGCAAACGTAAGATATATTACAGATAGCTGAAAACCGATTTCTTTTTGGGCGCTTCGTATTATGCGAGGGGCATTTTCGGTCCAGGATCTACATCTCAGGACTGCGATTCACGTGCGAGAGCCCAGATTTAGGCAGCAGCTTAACCTGGACCCACGTGCTGGAGTCCGCGTTCCTAGTTGGTGGATCTTTACGAAAAGCGGCAACGAGAAATTCAAGTTCCGCGAGCCCGAAAACCAATCACCGGGCCCCGATCAAATGCTGCAGTGCCCACAGACGGAGGAGAATTGGGCATCCCGTCCGCTCTGCCATACACAAGCCTCAGATCGGCAGATTAGTAGTTGGGTGGGTGACCACCAGCGAATACCTGCTGTTGTATGTATTTTTTCCCTCTTTCTTTTTTGGTGATATGTGAGGTGGGCATAGTTGCCACTTTTTGGCGCTGAGGGCAGGGATATTTCGATTGAAGGTATTAGGTCAGGAAATACGCTTCGTTTGATATCAAGAATGAAAGCTGAGTGGACCATTGCTCGTCTGGTAGACGAAAAATAAGAGGCTACTACCTATATTCGTCCGCCTTGACATCAAAGTATTTAGCGAGTTATTATCAGAGGCTTTGTTTTAGCCGACTCTACTCACCGCCAACGAGTACCTGCCTAGTTCAGGCAGAGGCGCTATTGGAATTTATACAGGGGATATCATCCACGCTCTTTCAATCTCTCATCACCCTCCTCCTCTTTGCCTTGAAAGAAAGGCGTTTGTTTTTCTTGACTCCCGATTCCCCCTTTCAGCAAGCGAGAAGTAACCACACGTGACCCCTCCCCGCTTTATTTTTGGATTCGTCCATTCGACATTTGAAAGGTATGAAAACTATCAAAAAACTGAAATAACTATGATCATTACATTGGTCTCGTATGCTCTTCTCGAAAAAATGCTGCCGCGTCAGTTGGATTAAAAACTTCCTTGATTTTGATTCGTTTCCTTCAGGAAAAGTATAAAGTCCAAAATTGAAAATGAAAGTGATGAGAAATAGAAGAACATGGTGAAATTAGGGTCTTGGAAAAAGAATCGTACTCCATTCAATTCTCTCCGAAGTATAGCTCTAGATACCAAAGCTATACCACTGGAACAATATCAACTTTCCTTTCCTCAACCATATAAAACAAATTCACCAAACACTCAACAACTCCTACCCATTCCACACTCCTTCCCAACACCTCAGAGGCTAATCGCTTCCTGAATCCTCCTAATTTCCCCCCTAACCACCTCCTACCATCCTCTCCACCCTTGCCCTAAACTCAGGCTCTTTCTCACTCTCCAAAGCAATATTATCATTCCGGACAATATCTAGTGTATTTTTAATGACGGCGAGATGTCCTGCAACAGTAGTCTGGATATCATCTTGAAAGCTGTCTACAATAGCCTTGAAGCTAGTTCTCAGCCTCGTTTGTAGCGATTCGAAGGTCGCCTCGTCGTTTAGTTTTCTATTTATAATGGCTTTGCGTCGGGCGTCGCTTCCACGGCCTATGAGTTGTTGTTAATTGGGTTAACTCATTGATTGAGAGATAGATGCCATGCGTACCTCCTTCATTGATGCATGCTAGGTAGCTGGCCTCCATGAGTTTGCCGATTAGGGAGGTACGGAGACCGGAGAATGCGAGGGTCCTTAGCATGCTAGACTGGGTTAGCGTTTGCCGCTTTGGGTAGGCTATATTGACAGTTACCTGAGATCTGTATTGAATTTCTCAAAAGTTTGTTCCACATCTGCGAGAAGGAGACGTTGACGAGATGCCATGGCTCGTTTCAGTGTACTTGCCGATTCAGAGGATTCTGGAAGCTCGGTGTCTAGGAGGACGGTTAGTTAATGGATGCGAGTGTATTAGGTCGACTGACCGAGATATTCGATGACCCAATCCATGAGCTGTTGTATCTGATCTCCTCTTCCCTCGAGATCCCTACAAAATGTAGACTTCAGGGTCTCCCAAGGTATACCTAAGTCCCTAGCCATCTGATCTATTGCTTCTTCGTTCCAATTGTGGCTACCCACCTTATCGGTAAAAGCGTCTCCATAACCCCTACAGAAAGCGGAGTATGTTGCTACGAGACTATTAGACTTACAGTAAACGATGGGAAATCCCAATTGGGAAAGATATACCGTGATGCCACTAAACACATATAAGCATTATCCGTCAATGATGGAAATATGTTAAACTCACACCTGTCCATATCCCACTTGCATCCCTTGCTGCTCGAGTCCATTCCGCTACCCTCTGTGCTAAAATCTATGGTCAACATACTATCTAATTTTTAGAACGATTCAGACACGTGCCTTCGAGAATCCGCGCTCTGAAAGCCTGGTTGAAAGATCTAGCAATGGTGCTAATATGGGAAGAATTTCCCATTAGTTCCTAAAAGTATCAGAATATGCTTGCTTGACATTCCTGAGCGATTTCCTACACGATTCAGTCGAGCCTCCAACATATTAAGTGTTTCGCGGATCGCTGCCTTTTGTTCTGCATCTACACTTCCTGCGCCGGACTGGACCCACAACTCGACGTCTTCCAGAAGCGCCGGGATATCATCCTGAATGTATTTCGTCGCAACACGAAGCTGGCGGTCTGCTACCATGGATATACAGTGCTTGCGAATAGTAAGGATGCCGCTTAGACTAAGGTGAGGAAACGCTGCGTCTTTTGGTGAGTATCGATGCTTCCAATACTCTGTATTGCTAGCGCAGAAAACCTGGAAGAGATTTCCAAGGACCCTGTTGCGGTAGAGACTGTCCAGGGTCTGTCGAATGGTAGCATTGCGAGTATCTATAAGGTACCTTTTAAGTCTGCCAGGATTGTCAGCTCAGCAACTTATTTCGTCTACTCGGAATGAGACACATACTCAAATTGATGGAGCCCCAAGCGTTTTCTAGCAAGAAAATTTAAAATCAGTGGACGAATTCAGGTGGATTTCAAGGTACTTGCTTTGCTTGTTCAGATCGTCGGTTGAGTGCGAATAGTTCCCTGGCTTCTTCCTCGGATATATCGTCGTCAGCAGCATAATCCGCTAGATCTTCCTGAATGCTTTCCACGTCTCGCTGATCTGTCGCTATGGTATCCATGAAATGTTTAATTCTTCTTGCTTTCTCTCCTCGCCAATCTCTTATAGCTTCCTCCGCTTGGATATCCTGAATAGCAAGGAATTAGTTCCAAAAGTTTGCCTTCGGTGTAGTAGTTGTCACAACTCACATCGGACTTCGTGCAGATTATTCCAACGTTAGACAATCTAGCTTGTCTCGCCAAATCGAAGATACTCACGACGCTTGCATCTGTCATTGCTCTTCCAATGTTGCATATCGCGAAGATCTCGTCACATTGAAGCATGTATCGTTCAGTGATGTTTCGTCTGGCCGAATTCAAATCACGAAGTCCTGTTAAGCAATGATATCAGAAGCCAGCCGTACCTATAAAACCTTAACCTACCTGGCAGATCTACAAGGACAAGCCCCTTGCTGAGAATATGAGCTTTCAAAAAAACCCTGCTCATGTTAACAAAATCAAAGGGCAACCACACTAGGATGACCAACTTGATTTTCTGTATGAAAGGCCATTTCGCGGGCTGTTGATTCGAACTTTCATCAGAAGTAAGTCGCATTAGATGCGTAGAGCATTCGTTAATGGAGTGCTGTTCTTCTCTATCGCTGGCCGAAGAGAACCTAGACTCTGCTACCCACGATTTCAAAGTTTCCATCACCGCTGATTCTGAAGAGAGCGTGAGGAATTGCTCATCTCCAAGTCGACCTCGGAACATTGCTCGGAAGGTATCTCTGGCAAGGTTCGCTCGATCTTCTAAGTCTTCTCGTTCTTGTCGATCCAGATCTGGTCCATGAAGATGGAAATGCCGATAGGATTGGAGAAGCTCAGATAATTGTGCAGCTATATCATCCTCACTAAACCATTCCACATCAATCGCAAAGTTATCACTGTTGTGGTAGTGGTATTCAGTGGCAACGCAAGTACAAGCCTCCCCGCTATTGCTCTGTAGAGATGGAATTTAGTAAAGCGAAGTCAAATATTGAAGGTGAGGACTCACGGTTCGGGCGAGACCTTTGAAATCTAGAAGAGAATTCAGGAGACTACTTTTACCTACGGACTGTGAGCTCGAAAACGCATATCATAATCGACACTGAGACTACTTACCCACACCCGAGTCGCCAACGAACCCAATTGTTCGCGTAGATTGGCATCGGAATTGAGCCAACCTTTTCGCTTCAACATACAGCGATCTCATAGTCGAGTCAGGAGCGTTGCTCAAAGAGCTGCTGGAAAGCACATCAGCCAACTCAGACACGACTCGATGTGCATCAGAAAACGCCGATTGGAAATTCGGCTCATGAAAGCGGTCATGCGGAAGCTCTTCATCAGCCACATCGTGGGGAACTAGATTGATGCGCGAACTAGATCGCCTTCGTCTTTGGGGGGTATCATCGCGAGCATGAGGTCGTTCCGGGAGAAGCAAAACACTAGGATTCTCGGAGCCTGTGGCAATGTCCTCGATGCTATCGGCTACTTGTGACATGCCTAGACGGCCGTCAATGCTAGCAGGATATCCAGTGTCAGAATCTCCAAGCGGTGGCGAGAGTGACACAGAAGGTGTCCGGGAATTTCTTCTCCCTCCTGATAAATTGACCCCTCCAGCGGTGTCAGGGGAGCCTCCTTCGATGGAAGGTAGCGGTATATCTTCACTGAGGCGCATGTTAGCCACCTTCTCGGTCATGCCCTGGGATTCAGTTTCGGAGAATAGTATCGAGTCGTCATCGTTCTGGGAAATGAGTACACCACTGGATATGGATCCGGAAGAAGTTCCAGTGGTGAAGGAGGCTGTTGGAGACTGTAATTTGTCAGCTTTTGTCGATTCATGAACCAGAATTCTTCAGATTTGAAATTACCATCACGAGTTCTTGCCTGATTTATCGTATCAGAGGTTTTTAATAATAAAAATCTAGATACGAATGTGTTTGGACGGCGCAAATCCTTAAGTATGTGAATTTGGGATGAACACACTTGACAAGGCGCCCCTGAGAGATGCATTGGTCCGTTGTCGCTATGAATGTGTATCATGTATTGAAACCCAAAACCAACAAAATATCTCCGTGTGCCAATCACATCATGTCGCGCTGTGCGTCCACTTGCAGGAGAGCATGTTACAGAGGGGCCAGCTTCCGGATTGAACAATATCTGACGGCTCAACCCGATTGTTGGGTCGGTTCATTGCCTTATTACGTCCTAACAGGCATTCGAAGGATTCGAGCTGGAAAGAAGTGAAGATCATGAATGAATCCGAAGCAAGTGCTTCACAATCATGACACCCTAGCTTTCATCAGCTCCATAGAGGTGCTGGGACTAGGATGGTCGAACGCATCGTGTCATCAAGTTCCTCGCACCCATCTAAAGGGGGCGCACTGCCACTGTAGGAGGTTGCAGCCAAATGCTCGTCTCTCTACTTCGCGGATGAAAGGAAATAGCGATTGACTATATGCAAGGCAATTTTTGTCGACTGGTATATACTCCATATTTGCAAAATAACTCGTATTATTATAATCCTCTAACATCAGGAAAAATATCTTCTATCGAGGATTTCCTTAGGAGTGTGGCATCATTCTGTAGGCCATTTGACCATCGTACGGAACGGTCACTTTCAAATCACGTGGCCCTCGCCATATAGCCACGCTTTTGGTATATAGTACTGTACGATCCTCTAGATTTAGGGATCAACGCAATAACCACAATCTAGAGTATACAAATCTCGAATGCGGCCTTGTCTCACATGACATACGCGTATCACGTACTTACGGAAGTATACTATTCACAAACCCCCCTTTACCGGGCCGAGCTTGACCCACTTTAACCCGACTTTACTTCTGCCAGCCAGCCTTGTTTAACACCACCTTGTCGAAACATCTGGGCCTCGCAAATCACCATCCAACCAACAAAATGAGTGCCAAAATAGAAAAGATCATAGTCCGCCTACAAGGAAAGTAAGTCTAGCACCTCTCACCCCTTCTTCCTCCATTCGCTAACCCCCATTACCCCAGAATCACCGAAGGCCAATTCTACGAAGCGCAACAACAGACCCGTGTCGTCGCCGCCCGTTACATCAAAGCCAAGGACTGGCCCGCAGCCACAGATATCCTCTTCAACGTCTGCTCGTCGCTGCTTAAAGCCGGCCAGGGCGGCAGCGGTGGCGACCTAGCGCTCTTCCTCATCGATGTGTATAAACAGGCGGAGCTGAAGCCTGATGCGGGGAACAAGGGGAAGCTGTTGACGCTGCTGCGAACGTTTGATAGCGAAGAGCCTACGAGGAAGAGGTTTGTTACTGAGATGATTGGGTATGTGCTTTCCTTTCAGCTGTCGCCCTTTTTTTTGTTTTCGGTGCAAGAACAATTAGAAGAGGGGATTAAATGCTAATTCAGGCTGGCGATTGGTAGATGGTCTGCGAAATGCGGCGAGTACCCAGCGGGCGAACCGGAATTACACCATGTAGCGGGATCGCTGTATGCGGACGAACACGATGTGTATGAGGCGGAACGACACCTTGCGCTGGGAACGAAGGATTCGCCGGATGTGTTTGCCAGTTTGGAGTACGAGTGGTACACACAGGACGACTCACATACGGCTGCGCTCTATGCTGCGCGGGCGGTTTTCCCGTATCTGCTTACGGGCAATGTGCGCGATGCGAACAAGTCACTACGGTTGTTTACAAGCAGGCTGACAGAGGCAAATAAGAATCTGGGGGTGCAGGATGTGAGCAGCAGTAGTGCGGAGCTGCGAATATATCCCAGTTTGCCGCTGCTGAATTTCTTGGGCTTGCTGTTACTGGCTGTGCAGAAGGGGAGTGCAGATCTGTTCAGGCAGCTGAAGACGAAGTACGCGGCGCATATCAAGGAAGTGGGGATTTGGGATGAGGCTTTGACTTCAGTGGGGGAAATGTATTTTGGAATTCAGAGACCACGGCAGGGTAATCCGCTGTTCGATATGATGGGAAGCATGTTTGGAGGTGGAGGTGCACCAGCGAAACCACAGCCAAAACGTGTGGGATCGTCAGCACCGGTAGCAGAAGGTTTAGACTGAATATAACGCCGTGCGCATTGATGAAGCAGATTGATTGTTTTCCAAAACGCCAGGGTATCGTAACGCCATTGAGAAACTCGCAACCAACACTCGCGCAGTGTCTGCTATCTCATCACAGTGTCTTCCTCTGCCTCGTACATCCAATTATCTTCTGCTAACGCCGCGACTTTCGCGCGTAGGCTGGTCTTTACAGCTTCGAGGAGTTCTGCCAGCCGTTAGCAAACAAGATATATCAATACAAAGACCTACTTACCCGCCGGCTCACTGGGAGGACGGTTTCTATCCCTTGTATGATGCTTCACAGCATCCGCCAACCTCCGTCGTTCCCCTACTCAAATTAAATCAGCATCATATCATATCATATCAAATCATATCCCAACTATCCTCTCCCTTCCCTTCCCCATCCTAAGCAATAAGTAATACATACTCTCATCCTCAAGCGCATCACCATTTCCATCCTCCTGCTCATCAATAGAGCCCATGGGCGGATCCCCGACCTCAAACTCCCCGTTCTTATCCCTAATAACGATATCCGAGGTGTCCGACTCGGGCTCGATGTCTAGTCTGAGGGTCTCGGCGGAGGTCGACGTCGAGGAGGTGGTGGGACGGCGGGAGAGGTGCTGGTGGAAGAGGTTACGGCGTACGTTTGTGGCACGGGGATTTGTGCTGCTCGAGGCTGCGGTCCGGCGCTCGGGCATGGCGTGGTGTAGGTTAGGTAAGGAGATGAGTATAGGTAGTTATGTATCTAAGGAGTGGAAGGGCCTTGCAGGAATGGAGGGAATGGAATAGATATTATATTGTATTGTGGTTGTAGGATAGGCTTTGTTTGTTGGGGTCAGGGTTATGTTTGTGGATGCGACGAGGCTTTAAGACAAGGCTCGCTTGATTGTGGGGAAACTTCTTGCTGGCTTCCCCTCCGCTCCCCTCCCTTCATCATCCTCCTGCTCGGATCACTTTTTGAGAGATATATCATCATGATTTTGACTGAGCTGGACATAACTAATAAACGATGAGTAGCAGTTTCGATATCCAGCCTGTCGGGCGATTCCACGGCCAGAGCGCTGTAATCAAACGTCCAAAGGTTAGACATGCCCTGTTCTCTAAGCTCCCTCAAGACCCTGTTGCTTCAAAGGTCTAGTACACCTTAGAGTTCTACTACGCACTCAAAGTTGAACTCATTTAGTTTATTTTACTCTCAATATAACGCTCCTCTCAATTCTACAGCATGCGACCCCCATTCTGATAGCACCTTTCTCTTTGTTCAATTGACCATGTTTTACAAGCCCGTTTGCCACGTGAAATATACAATACTGTGGCGGACACATTTTAGAACATTTACTCACCATTTACATAGGAAATTGCATGCTTCTCATACGATGATGAACATAAATTTCGTCTTGATGATTCATCCATCAGATACTATTATCCACCTACCCTGGGCGCCGATCTATCCAAGGGTTTCGATACCTTTGAGAAGCTCGATGACACCGCGGATGATCATCTCGACAGTCTACTCAAGACGATTATGGCTCTTGAGCAGAAGGATGGGAAACGGGTAGAGGCAGATGTAATTACATGGCGAGGCATGATGACCAAAGTAGGTTTGATCATTGATCTCTATCTGCTGAAATTATAACATTCTCTAGTTTCTGGCAGCCATTTTCACGGACAGAGATGGGTACGCATGTCTATTCTATATATACACAATCTTCAGCCGCTGATCTCTACAGCTTCGAAATGAACGCCACGCTTTTCCAGGTGGGCATACCTGGCCAGAAATACTTTACAGGCTGGAACTGACAAAACTTGTCCAGGGGACTATGTAGGAATTCGATCAATATCTTCAAACGACATTACTAAGGGATATAGATTTATCGAAGAGAATCATGGCTACAAATTGGACTCGCAAAGACGGCAAAGCCAGCAGAGACCGCAACCTGGCAGACCGTCACAAGACATGATGAGCTTTTGGGGTGACTTCATACTATACAACAGAAGCGGACAAGTGCTGACATCGTCAAGGTTATAAATTCGAGACTCTTTGCTTATTGCCTAATACCTGGGATGAGACACCAAGAGATTTCATTGAGAATCGGGAAAATGAGATTGTGAATAATCATGCGCAGTATTGTTCTGTGGTCAAGACTGGAATTGGCAGTACCGTGATGATTCTTGGTGGTGAGGTAGATGCAGGTACGGACTCCCCATGGTGGGCATGAAAGCGGCACTAAGGTTGTGTCTTCTCGATATCCTGCTTGGCTTGGAACATTGAGATTAGTGCCGCTCTTCCTGTCGAAAAGAAAAGATTCCTTCTTATACCAACAACAGCTAACTTTATGAAAAGTCTGGGACAGAAAGGTAGAAGGAGGGGTGAATGATTGGGTTGAACTGAAAACAAGCGCTGAGATTCGAGGCGAGAGAGATATGGTAAATTTCGAGAGAAAACTGATGAAGTTCTGGATACAATCTTTTCTACTTGGAGTTCCCAAGATCATTGTTGGGTTTCGGAGCCCTGACGGCATTCTCAAACGTCTCGAAAATATCAGCACCGCATCAATACCCAGCACCGTGCAGCGAAAGGGAAATGGAACTTGGGATGGGAACATGTGTATAAATTTTGCGGCACAATTGTTGGATTGTAAGCATATGCACGTGGTGGTTGAGGAGACCGGCTGACGTTGGATAGTCTTAAAAGCTACGATAACAGAGGATGGTGTATGGAGGATTCGGAGGAAGGAACGTTCTTCTGCCATTGAAGTATTTAGGGTTGAAGAGGCAGGCCATGGGGATATTATACCAGACGACTTCCTCAATTGGAGGATCAAACTCGCGGTACAGAGCCAGACATCGTCGGAGTAAGACTTACTGGGCAGGAGACAGGAGACGGACTACTTCGTACGTGCCTTTGGGATTCTGGGTCAATCTGGAAAAGTGTATAATTATTTCGAGGCCTCCAAGGTCCACGCTGTGTTACGCGTCTGGAGATGCGAGATTGCTGGTTAATCTGACTACCTGCCTCGAGTAGAGTAAAGTAAGTGGGGGTAGTACGAACCACGTGATCAATAAGCTCAACATATCGTATGCGATGTCAGAAAGTCTCAACAAGTCGAGAAGTGATATAAACGTCGTCCTCATCTTCAATCAATGGAGTAGATGCTTGCAATAATCCCAATTAATCGAATTGCGCAGCTACGAAAACGCAGCGATTCCACTCATCCATCCATCCCGTACCGTCCCGTCCATACATACCTCAGGCCTCGGCCCCAACAGCCACAGCTTCTTTCTATACATAGACTTCCTCTTCTGCAAATCCAGTCCATTCAATGCTGTCCCTGAAAGCCCAACGCATTTTGAACAATGCGATAAGAGTACTGCAAATTCTCTCCTTCTCACGACCAGTTCTCCATCAAACTTCCGTCAAGATGTCTTCCTCGCCGCGATTGTTCCATTCCCAGACCAAAGTCTCGTGAGTCACATGTATAACCCCAGACTTTATACCTGCCCCTGTGACTGACCCATAGCAACCAGACATCCAGATACATCGCACTCGATCGAGGCTCGCAAAGCACTACGAAATTATGGCCTCGCGCCTCCTAATGTCGAGAGCCATTCTCTGCAGGCTCAACGATGTGTGTTCCGATATCGCTGCCCTTTTTTTTTTTCTTTTTTTTTTTTGGAACTTTCCTCGACCAAATGCTGACTGACTGCAGGCATGAGACAGCTGGAATCCAAGACGACGCCTATTGAGCGGTATATCTACCTAAGTAATCTGCGCAATTCCAATGTCCATCTCTTCTACCGCCTTGTCCTGGACAATTTCACGGTACGGTCACCAGTTTCACGTGCGCACGCGACAGTTTTGCTGATGTCATGCAGACGATTGCGCCTCTGATTTATACTCCTGTGGTTGGAGAGGCATGCCAGAAATGGTCTGAGATATATAGACAGCCAGAAGGTATGTTGGAGATATCAATTCCGCAGAGTTACATGCTTCATACTCCATGTACCCTCCAGAACAATGTCTTGAAAGACTCACAACACTTTAACTAACGTAACTAGGGCTATATCTTTCTTACAAAGACCGGGGCAACCTGATTGACATGCTCCGTAACTGGCCTCAACCTAATGTTGAAATGACTGTTGTCACAGACGGGTCTCGTATCTTGGGACTCGGAGACCTAGGAATCAACGGCATGGGTATTCCCGTTGGAAAGCTGGCGCTGTATACAGGCTGTGCGGGAATCCGACCAGATCTTACGTTACCTCTCACCTTAGATCTCGGCACGAATAATGAGGCTTTGTTGGCGGACCCATTGTATATGGGAAGCCGGATGAAGAGGGTTTCTGAGCAGGAGGAGGCAGAGTTCTTGGACGAGCTGATGGTTGCGTTGAATGAGGTCTGGCCTGGGTGAGTTCTCCGGATGCTTTTAGTGGATTCAGACTGATGAGTGATAGGATTGTGGTACAGTTTGAGGACTTCAAGAACCCCTTCCCGGCATTAGAGAGATATCAGAACAAGTACTCTTGCTTCAACGACGATATCCAAGGGACCGGAGCAGTCATCTTGGCTGGTATTATTAGTGCCATGCGAAAGACCGGCGCCGCTGTGAAGGACCAACGGGCAGTATTCATGGGTGCAGGAAGTGCCGGCGTTGGTGTAGCCAAGCAGATTGTAGAATACTTCATCAAGGAAGGCCTCACAGAAGAGGAAGCCAGAAAATGCTTCTGGTTCGTAGATACCAAGGTCTGTCCTCATTCACCCATGTCCGCCTAGAGTTAATCTACTAACAGTCCCAGGGTCTCATCACAAACGACAGAGGTGACAAGCTCGCCGCCCACAAAATCTACTTCTCCCGCGATGATAATGAAGGCAAGCAATTCAAAACCCTGCCCGAAGTCGTCGATTTCGTCAAGCCTACTATCCTAATGGGTCTCTCCACCATCCGCGGCATATTCGACGAGTGCATCCTCAATAAAATGGCTGTCTGGAACGAGAACCCCATTATCTTCCCGCTGTCAAATCCTTCGGATAACGCCGAGTGCACGTATGAAGAGGCGATGAAGGGTACGAACGGAAAGGCTATATTTGCAAGTGGGAGCCCGTTCCCGGATTACGTGCATAATGGGAAGACCATGCATCCGAGTCAGGGAAAGTAAGTCTCACATAATCCCCTCCCCTCCCTAATATATCTATACCTTAAACTCTATTCTAACCCATTCATCAGCAACATGTATGTGTTCCCCGGCATCGGCCTCGGTTCCATCCTCTGCAAAGCAAAACACATATCCCAAGAAATGGTACTTCCCCCTTCCCCTCTTTTCCCATCCTCACCCCTCACTCCACACTCCTCTAACCCACCACTCTACAGATCTACACCTCAGCCGTAGCTCTCTCCTCGACCCTCCAAACGACCGAATTCGACTCCGGCATGCTCTACCCCTCCCTCCCGCGCATCCGCTCCGTCTCTGTCGTCGTAGCCCGCCAAGTGATCCGCCAAGCCCAGTCCGAGGACCTGGATACCGTGCCCTCGCTACGAGCCATGGATGACGAGGCGCTGGATCGCTGGATCGAGAGCCGTATGTATGATCCGCGCGCCGAGAACGGGTTCGTGGAGTTGGAGCGCGAGAAGGCGGCGGGTGGTAGCGGGGGCGTGTTGGAGGTGCTGGGGGCGGCTAAGTTGTGATGTGATGTGATATACGATATAATATGATGCGGTGGGTGGTGTAGATGGCGTGAATGAAGCGATAAATTCTAGAATGGGGTGGGGGAGACGATTCGAAGGAAGAGGACAAAACTCGTACTTGGTTTAGACTGGATGGCCAAAAGCACACGCACACGCACATGCATTAATTTATTTTCTTTGCCTGCCTGTCTGCCTGCCTCCCTGCCTACTCTTAGTTCAATCAAGAAACTAGAGCAGGGAGGTTATAAACTTGTAAGATATTGAAATACAGACAGGGCGAGCGGGCGGGCGTTCAATTCATTCATTTCGTTCAGCGTATACATATCAACCCTACCTACCTACCTACACTTACCATCCAAACAAAAAACGTATGTGTATAAAATCCTCACTCTTTTATCTGTATGTATATAATCAGCAACGCTCTACCCCAATACAATCCCGCACTGCACTTCCCACTCCCCACTCCTTACCCCCCCAATGCTCCAGCACACGCCCTCCCCATCACAGCATCTCGATCCATCCAACCGAATCCAATACAATCCAATCCTTGTTCATAAACACTAAAGATACACCATACTATACACTCTATCCTATGCAATCCTTATAAGCCATAAAGATACACCCCCATAACCAAAGCATCAAGCATACAGCACTTTTCCTTCCTTCCTTTCTTACTTACTCTATTTATTGCTCTCCATACTCCATAGATTTTTCATTTCTTTTCTTTTTCCTAGTTGGTAGGATATGATGGATGGGGTGAGGCAAAAGAACGTTATATGAAATGAAAGTAGATTTATAGTTAATTATAGCATGTGAGATTCCTGGGACTCTTAAGGTACTTAGTTGTTCTAGTGTGTAAGGGGGGAGGTTGATTTCCTGGTTTCTCGTTTCTTTGTTATGGATAGATGGATAGATGGGTAGACGGATGGATGGCCGGATAGATGACCGGATGGATGGGTAGATGGGTGGGTGCATGCATGCATGCCCGGGTGAACGAGGAAGGATGTCAGACTCGTGATTCGGACTGGTGGTGAGAATGCATGTTGGATCAAGATCTTTTGTTCTTAGATCGGTGGTATTGATTCTAAAGAGTGTGTTAATGCTGTGAGAAAAGTATCCTTAGACATGGCCTAGGTATATTTAAAATTGAGGGGATCGGACATCATGGTTCTAAACATTTCACATTGTCGAAAGAGAAAGCGAACATCTGAAAATCTTATAATTATCTTTGAATCTGGACAAATGCATTACCCCTCAAGCCCAGCCAGCTCCAAGCCAGTTCCTCAGGCAGTTTCTAACAAGGTTTAGCAACACATAGCAACATAACAACCTGCTGTCTAGCAAAATCTTGCAAATGGGTATCTCAAGATGCAAATCGTAACTCCATCGCTCAAACAAACACTCACGTTCACATCGCATACAGCGATGGCCTCATATTCTCCAGTCGTTCGGCTTCCTTTCTCTGTTGAATTGTATCCCTGAACACCCTCGCCGAAGCATATCTTGGGATCACAAGCGAAGCATCTTCGTGAATCCTGCGGTCCTCTGGATCCCAAGACTCCTTTCTTGCTCGCTTGATCATTCGGCCTTGGTCTTCTTCATCATCCACGGTCTCCTGTGAATCAGGAACTTCTGTAGACTTCGCTTGGCTCTGGAGATTCAGATTCTCGAGGGGTGGCATAGATTCTGTCGGGACCAATACCATTTCGTTATAATCGTCGATTGGATTCAAAGCTTCCGTCTCGCGTGACGTTCCGAACATATCTTTTCCATCAACCACGATAACATCCATATCTCGGTGTTTGCGAGTCGCCAACTGTGCAGCAGGCTTGTGTCGAAATTCTTTGGTGGGTACGAATGATGATCCCGATTCAAGCAAGCTCACCAAGACATCTCCTCTCGTGGCAGGTCTCTTCTGCGTGAGGTGCCTGTCTAGGTTGAAATATGGTGATAACGTGGCATCAGGGAACTTTCTGCGAAACCTGGGTCCCTTCTCCTGCTCAGCTTCAGGCGTTTGGTTCCAACTTGGTAGATACTCAATAACCTGGTCATCGCTATCGCGTTTCTTCCAGAATCTGATGATTTTATGATAACGTTCTTCCAACAATGTAGCTTCGGAATGTGGCTTCTTGAACCATGAATGGTTGAGCGCGTCTTTCACGGTCATTCGATTCGCCGGGTCCGCTGTCAAAAGTCTTCGAAGAAATCGCTGAGCTCTAGGGCCCATACTGAGCCATTGATCTCTTATGTAGTCGTCGGAGATTTCGAGAAAACGATTTGCAATCTCCGTTTGACTTAGTTGAGAAAGCTCCTTATAAGGAATCAAGGAGTTCCCTGTCAGTACGCATGCAGTCAAGACACCCAGTGACCATAAATCTGCAGCTAGTGTGTATCCGCCCTTTCGGTGCTCATTCGCTTCCACCTCCCTAATCACGTCAGGACAAGTCAATGTGAAGAAGCGGGAATTCCTACGGCGCAGCAAAACCCGGAGTTCCTACAACGGATTGTAGCCTGCCAGTCCTAGCATCCGCGACATTTGCAAATCCAAAGTCTGTCAAGATAACTCGTCCTCCAAAGTCCGTGTGAGAGACAAGGACATTTTCTGGCTTTATATCTCGGTGAGCGATTCCTTGGGAATGGAGATAGTCGATCGCGAGAGCCAGTTGGCGAGCAACAACACGGCCATGCCAATCATCAAGGTGGCCATGGTAGGCTTCGAGGTAAGAGAACAAATCTCCGCCTGGGGCAAGCTCTGTGATCATGTACCTAAGATTGTCAGTGGTGCCTTCTAGGTTAGTTTTCTGGGTACTTACAAAGACGTGGTAGTGCAAAAGGCCTTTTTAAGGTTGATGATATGCGGCTATAGTTTGTGAGAATGAGATCAAAGGGGAGAAAGTCTTCTTACGTGACTGAGTTTAGACAGTATTTTGATTTCGCGCAGTGCAATATTCCTCCCCTCATTGGCACGACGAAGTTGATTATGCCACATGTCGCCAGCTTTGAGATCGGGTCGCTGTTCCATGTGTTTCTCTCCGGAAGCTGTCAGGTTGATAATTTTGCAAGCTACCTGTTTCTTGCTAGCTAAATCTTGAGACAGATCCAGGGCTAAATACACCGCTCCATAAGAACCTTGGCCAAGAATTCGATCTGACACGGAAAATCTGTCTTGGAAGCACTAAAGGAGAATAAGTGGAGTCCCTTAAAGAAACGACATTCTGCAGTACCTGAAGATCACTGAGCTCTGTATAGTCACGAGTAACGATACCATGCACAGATTGATGGAACTGAAAGTTCCAACCAGGACGAATTTGGATAATGTCGCCATCATTCAAGAGAAACCCTTTCCTCTCTTGGCCAATGATACCGATGAGACTGTCATTGACATAGGTTCCATTTGAAGATTCGAGGTCCTCGCAATACACCAATGGGGGTAGATCTGTCCGTCCTGCTTCGTAGATAATTGAGTATATGCGGAAATGTCGCTTGGAAATGCGGTTATCTGGTATCAGATGATTGCTGCGCTTCATTATTACCCACCCTTGAGGATGAAAAGAGAACCCACCATGCGCTGTCTCTGCCAACTTGGACTTCTCGTCCAGGATATATGGATATCTCTGGAAAAAGAGTTCAGGCTAATGAAAAGAGGAAGGGGTGGATATGTTGTCACTCACGGTGATTGTCGCGGCCTTCCTTGTCTTTACATTGAAGGTATGCGATGCAGTTGTCAAGATCACTGTCTTCATCAAAAGTGTCAGATTGGGGGAAGCCTTGGAAAGACGAAGAATACTCCTCCGCCATGTTTGAGAATGTTGTGTATCTTCAATAGAATGTTAGTGGAAGAGTGTTAGTGAAGTTGCAAAATGTTGTAGCATTGAGTTATGAGATACGATATACGATATATCCCTTGTGTCCTGGGGAAGGAAGGTGCAGTGAAGCTTGAACATAAAGTCTCACAAGTGATCACAAGTGAGTGGGTGAATTCCGGAAGGAGGGATGATGGACATCAACTGCTTTACGTAAGCCAAGGTAAAGTAGGTCAGGTCATGTGATAGGTCGCTCGTTAGCGGCTCGTCAATTTCACACAAACAAAACCGAAGCTTCAATCGCAAAAAGCTCTCGTCTTTAACTTTTCATCAACTCAATTTTCGACAGTAAGTTGCTCCCACACCCATCTCAATTGATGCTCATTGCTGCTCTCGACATGGCAATGCCTTCGAGACCACTCTGAGCAGCTTTCCCTACCATATTCTCCACTCCCTGTAACTCGCGCTGACCTTCTACAGCTCACAAGTCTCGAAAATGAGAGCGAAATGGAGAAAGAAGCGGGTTCGCCGCCTCAAGCGTAAGCGCCGCAAGACTCGTGCCAGATCGTAAGTATTCTCCTCTTGATCCCCTCATCTTCGACCTTGTCGCGATCATCCTGGTGATCTTCGTCAATGCGGGGCAATCACTGACCTCCTCATAGCAAATAGACACCTCGCCCACAACCCGATCTCGGTCTCTCTTGCCTTGCGAAACACCACCATGACAACATAACCTCCGAGTCTACGCCATCTCCCGCATCAACGTCTACGCCTTTTTCAGCATTTCAGAGCACAAGCACTGTATGGGACTACCATGCAGTACAATGGCCGCTGGGTGTTCAAGGATAGAGCAGTCTGATGATGCGTAGTCTTTGGCTTTTGGAGGATGAATTGGAAGGAAGCAGAACCGGTCAAAGCTTTGTCGGATTGTTCAGTCAGGGTTTATGAACAGAAGTTAGATGGAGGAATGCTGCCGTAGATGCAAAACACCATGGGAACTTCAATTACCTGAATATGAAAAAGAAGCTTGCTTCATCAACCAAATCATTATCGTTTCCGTGAATGTGAATAAATTAAATTAAATGATGAATTGTGTGCCCTCATGTGATGTGATACGCCAAGCTTTTCTCCAAGGGAAGGAACGTGTTGACGGAGCCTCATGCCATGTCATACGTACATGGTCACGCCGTCGCAACCCCTTTCTCGAATAGCAAAGTTATTCTTATACTTACATAAGGCAAGTCTCCTTGTGTAGCTAATCAACTCAACTCAATACTTCAATAATCCTCCAGTTTTGCTCTTCTTGGAGGTTTCGGCTCGCAAATTCTACTCCTCTTGGCGTGTGGTGGTTCCCCGCCCCGCACCCGTTTTTGGTGAGCAGGGATCTGCAAAAAAAAGTTTAGGTGACAGCATTTCCTGACAAGAAATATTCAACCACACCTCAAAGCTCCTCGCCAGCCCCTCCAAGATGTCGGAAAAAGTAGATAAGGTAAAGAAGCGGAAAAGAAACACAGATGGCTCTTCGAAGCCCAGCAAAAGAGTCGCAATTGAAGGGGATAAAGAGATCCGAATCTCGCTCCCAGAAGCAGATCAATGGGCTCCTGTCATAGGTATGTTGCTGGAACTGTACTTTCTATCTGTCTAGTAGGCTGATGATTTATAGCTTCAACTCCTGGGCTTGCTATGCCTACCTCTATTCCTCTCCAACCCTATACCAAGCCCCGCAAAAACCCCCCAACAGGCCCAGGCCGTACAGCGATATCCAAGAGCGAACTTCTACTACACTCCTCCGCACACCAAAAGCTCGACTACACAGCGCGAGAAGAAGAGGCAGGAGGTGCGGATACGCTTCTGAAGCACTATGTGGGAGTCTACGATCCTGAGACAGGCAAGATGGAGGTTATGGAGGCGCGAAGAATGGTTGTACGAGGGGTGGTGAGGGCACACAAAGCTACAGCCGACGATGAACATTCTACAGTAAAACCTGCTAAAACTTACTCCCCGTTTTCAATACTAATGATGTCTAGGATATGAGAGAGCTCCGAAACACCCTTGGCCAAACATTCGGTACCAAGAAGGCCAGGAAAGCAATTGCCTCCTTCACCGAAAACGCCATCTCCCCCGAAAAATCGGCAAGAGAAGCCAATGGCAAACCCCGTAAACTCGACTCAGCAGCCCAAGCCATGATCTCGAACATCGCCGACGCTACATCAGGCATGGCATCCCGAGACGAGCTTGCAGCCGCTGCAGATGCAGCGAAACCGCGACCCAAGCCTAATGTTTCAGCCGAGGATATTAAGGACGTCTATACTACCGATAGTCTCATCGGAGATAGCATCATGGCTCATATTCCTGTTCGCGAATGGGCTACTACGCTAAAGGCAAAGAAGGAGGTGGTCACGAATTCCAGATTTGTGTCGCATCGCGTTGCAAAGGTTGCTACGAATGTTGAGAAGCTAAAGATTCTCCGATACATGCTCTTGGCCTTGGAAATCCTTCGAGTCTCGAAACCAGGAAAGGGAAGGGACAATAGAAGCTTCCTCCTTCCGCGTCGAGACGAACTGAAGACACTTATCGGCGATATGCCCGAAGCAGTGCTTCAGAGCTTCACGCGGAAGTTCTCAGACTCAGGAGCCATTGGCAAGTTCAAGTTCGATCTGCTGGTTACCCATTTGTGTGCCATGGCATGTTTGGTGGATAACTACGAAGTCGATGTCTGGGATTTGAAGGAGGATTTGAGGTTGGAGATTAAGCCGATGGCACAGTATTTCAACGAGATCGGTTGTAAGATCGCAAATTTCCCCGAGGCGGAGAGGAAAAAGTTGGGGATGGACAAAGCGGCTGCTGCTCAGAGACGGATTGCCAAGCTGAAGCTTCCTCTCAGTTTTCCCAAAGCGGCGTTTGCAAGAGCTAGGAAGTAGAGTCTGTCGATGTCAAGAACAGAATGAATTCTCTTTGTCCCACATATGCATCATTCTTTTGTCCCCCGTTTTCGGTTTAGTGGGGTTGAATGAATCGTTTCCTTTGTCTTGTACTTATTCATTTTCTTTACCTTTACAGAATCCCTCTCTCCCCTCTCAAACAAAACAATCCTAACTCGGATAAATTATACTCACAATCGAAGTTTACAAAATGTCGACAGAGGGGCTAACAAGCGATGAAATGCAGGCCATCGAGAGACAACAATTTGACCCTCTACCCCCGGAACAGCAGCAATGGATCGATCAGCTCATGATAGATATAGGGTGTCCCAAGGTAAGTGTTCATTATCGATCCTACATATATCTGTCGTCTGGCTGTAACTGTTAAATAGGAGACTAGCAAGACTCAGAAGGGAGCCGGCGCCAAGGCGAAATCTGGACCAGCGCCAAAGAAAGAGTCTCCAAAGAAGAAGACAAAGAAGAAGAATAATAATCATAGAACACGTTCTTCGGACTCGTCCTCGTCACTATCTTCAACACTATCTTCAACACTATCTTCACCACCACTTTCAGAGGAAGACGAAGAGGAAGAAAAAGAGGAGGAGAAGGAGGAAGACAGTGACGAAGATCGTGAAGAAACGCGCCGTGACGAAGAACCCCTTTTCAAAATCCGCACCGCCCGTGACGGTGAACCCTACCGCCTAGGCGAACACGTCCAACTGACCCTCGGAGACTTCAGTTCCTTCTTCTGGCGGACATCCGAAAAGTACATAAGCATTGAGGAAAACATCGTCGACGCATATTTCGAATGCGTAATCCGCTACAAGAACGAGGTTTATGCGAATAGTATCCAACTAAAGTACGACGCGGATCTGAAGCTATATAACGAGGCCAAGAGCCTACGACTACGCCCGCAAAGGACGCAACTGAAATCTCGAGCTCGCAGCGCAAGTCCAAGGACGTTGTCTTCCCGGCAGAGTAGAATCCGAGACAAGCCAACGTCCGATGACTCTGAGCCCGAACCCCCAATATTGCCCACCGGCCCGTACCTCAAAGTCGCATATATACGGAACCAAGTCTTCAAGCAAACCTTCCTCCCCGACGACGAAGACATCCCCACATTCAACACAGCAATCCACACCCTCCTCTCCGACGCGCATCTCACCGTCGCTCAAATTCTAACCCTAGACTACATATTCTTCCCGCAATTCGACTCAACGCACCACGTGCTGCTCGGGCTTGCCCCGCAACAGGGCTTCGTATTCATCATCGATTCCATACAAGACACGCACGAGCGCGACCAATTCCCCGCCGACGCCCTTCTCGCACTAGCCCTTTACATCTGTCCACCCAGTTCCTCCTGGCCGCTGTATGGGAAATGGACAGCGAAGCCGGAAAGGGAGATAGGGAAGTTGGATAACAGTCCGCCGGCCGTGAAGCAGGGGGATTTCTATAATTGTGGCGTGTTTACGTGTACGAATATGATGTGTTTGGTGTTTGGGTACCGCTTGATGTGTTATAGACAGAGGGATTTGAATGGGGGGAAGAGGCCGCGCATGGCGGCTGAGTTGATGGCGCAAGGGTTTGGGGAGGAGCCGTTTAAGTATCGACTGTTCGATGTGCCGCGGGGGATTGAGGATTATAAGACGGGATATGCGTATGCGCCGCCTGGAGATGATGAGGATGGTGTGGTTGGGACGGGAGATGAAGCTGAAGCTGAGCATGTGGATGATGATGATGGGGATGTGGAGATGGAGATGGCTGATGTTGCAGGTATCCCACCACCCTCTCGCCGTCGCTATCGCTCTCGACGCATCCCCTTGCACCTCTCACCAGCAGCAGAGCCTCCATCTGTACCTTCACCTTCTTCTCCACCAGCACCATCCCCTTCCCCTCATACCAAAGAGCCCAAACCCGAACCCAAATTCAAACAAGAACAAGCACAAGAAACCTGGCCCCCTCAATTCAACTCCCTCCACTACTCCAAAGCCGGTTTCATCTATGCCGACCCCACCAACCTTGTCGCTCCTTACCACACGCTCTCCCACACCTCTATCGTGCGTGCTTGCCTCCTCTACGGCATCCAGCAGAAGGACTATGAGGTCTGGTATCGCGAGCCGTTGTGGTTTTTCCGGAGATGGTTTTTGAATGAGGTGGCAGCAAGGTTGAGTGCGTTGAGTGGAGGGTTGAAGATTATGGGACATGTGGAGGTCGGGGTTGAGAAGGAAGAGGGGAGGGTGAGAGAGGAGGGGAAGAAGAAAGTGGGGAAGGGAAAAGCGAGAGGGAGAGGAAGAGGGAGAGGAAGGGTTGGGACACATGGCATGGTTAGGAGGAGTTTTTCTGGGGGGAAAGGATTAGGTGGTGGGCAGCAGAAGAAGAATGTTTAGAAGGGTATAGTTTGGAGTTTGGATTTTGGATTCACGAAAGCGCATTGTTGATTTACTTCTATAATTCTAGTATAGAAATCAAGTAAAATTCGAACTTCTCAGGGACGCGTCGTCCTTCTATCTTTCGCATTCCTTGTTTGCTAGATAGAAGAAAGGGCTTTATCAAGGATGCGGCGGGCCGTACGCTATGCTCTCTATCTTACTGCGTAAATAAGAACGAGTCGGCGTTGGGTTGGTTGAGTTAAAAAGAAAGTATGGTTGGTTAGGGTGGTTTACCACCTTTTATATCGAGACTGAACTGTACTTTACGTGTAAGTGGGAAGCATGTGTCAAAACGGTTGTTGAAAGGAATACGAAGTTGTACCATCACTACCTATACCTCTATCTGAAATATGCGGACGCTAGCGGAAAGCCCCTGTCCGCAGAGATGAGCCAAAACGCGAAGCCCCAAAAAAGTTTAAGAGCTTCAACACGACAAGCCGAATTTGTTCCTCGACTTCGTCCATCACTCTCTCCATGTTCGCATCACTGTCTCGCGGGAGCACACGAATTGGCAAGCCATACATATGTTCCTCTTGCCTATCAAACCTCCTCGCCCCCTCAGATCCCCAATTCGCACACCTCACTGCGACCTGTGTCATTCAAACCGCATCATTCTCTTCGACAAGGCACCATGGCAAGTCGAAAAAGAAAGAACAGTTGGGTGAGGCATCCAAGGAGCCTGCGGTGGTGAAAAGGGACAAAAAGTTAGAGTTGGCTGCGCAGAACCTTTCTAAGAAGCAGTCCAAGTTGATGAGCTCGGAATCCACTCCGAAAGATGAGGCTCCTGATACTACGGAAGGATCGAAAACGGAGGGTACCAGTAAAGCTTCTGCAAAGAAGGCTACCAAGCCTCCCAAATCCTTGGGCGAGAGATTGAAGAAGAAGAGATCAAAGCAAGCAGAGGATATCGAATTAGCCAAAGCTATCATGGCTGCGAAAGTGCTCGAACCGACGAAATCAACAAAATCAACGGAACCAGCGAAACCAGCGAAACCAACGAAACCAGCGAAACCAACGAAACCAGCGAAACCAACAAAACCAGCGAAACCAACAAAACCAGAAAAACCAACAAACCCAAAACCAACAAAACCAGAAAACCCAGTTGCAAACCGGAAGAAAGGGTCAGTCGGGAAGGTCCAAAAACCGAAAGTAAAGGCAGCACCAGCGAAAACAACGACAGTTGATACCGCTGCACAGATCAAAACTCATATCGGCGCACATGGAGGAGGCGCGGCCAGAAACGCACTGGTCCAAGCTATCCAGGGTAAAGTGCAGACGGTACGTAAAAGCGACCAAGCCGAGCTCTTGAAAATTCGAAAGTTGGTGACATCTGGACTGCCTCAAAATCGTCAAGCACTATCCATTGGTCAAGCTATGGCGAAAATATCGGGGCGGAAAAATAGTAGACGACCACTAGGACAACCAACAATAAGAAAGGTCGGCAGTGTGAACAAAGTTACTCAAATTGGAAAATTGTTGACAGACCCTGAAATCGAGACTATAAACGCTTCAAGTCTGGAGCTTGTACCTATTCAGCAAGAGCAATTGCAAGTTCCCAGTCTTTCCTACGGATTGGAAAGAGTGTTGTTCAACCCAGGCGTATACCAACTACAAGACCCTCGGTCCCGTGTCTTCAATTTTGATCCTTACTTGGAGACGATTATGCCAGTCACTGAATTCGATTTCACTTTGCTAAAAAAGTTTATCACATCTTCACGGGATAAAACTCTATTATCAACGGCGGCGGCGGAAAAGAAAAAGTACACTGGTTCGACATCCAGTATGACCTCCACGCTTTCACATTTCCATTACCTGCTGTCGCAGTGGCGGCCAATTCATACCGGGGTTCTTTCCAAGAGCTTTCCGGTTCCATATGACACGTTCACAGGGTTGCATCGTGCACCGACCTCTATGTTTCTGCGATACAGGGACGGTGTCTACGCCATCGACGCTGACAAACAGTACGACACCGCAAATGTTCTCAGTATGCTCGGACAGTCGATGGAGAAGCTTCTTACTTTGTCGACCGAAGAGTTCGAGCAATACAGGAAGCACAGCATTGATCCTCCATCCGAAGAGGAGCGCAGCAAATCCGAAGCTTATCATTATACCACATTGGGTGACTTCCTGATGAGATCCCAGCTGGACGCCCATGATCCCAGGGTTCCCGGTACTGGCATGTTTGATCTCAAAACCAGAGCAGTAGTCTCAATTCGGATGGACGTCCAACAATATGAGCATGGCAGTGGGTACGAGATTCGCGGCCGTCACGGCGAATATGAGTCCTACGAGCGAGAATACTACGACATGATCAGATCTGCTTTCTTGAAATATTCATTGCAGGTTAGAATGGGTCGCATGGACGGCATTTTCGTTGCTTTCCATAACATACAGCGAATCTTTGGATTCCAATACATCAGTCTTCCCGAAATGGATTACGCATTACATGGCGCCGATGACGTGACAACCGGAGATGCAGAATTTAAGCTCAGCTTGTCGTTGCTGAACCGCGTTCTTGATCGTGCCACGGCTCGCTTCCCTGAAAAATCAATACGGCTTTTCTTTGAAACGAGGCCTAAGACGCTTGCGGAAGAATCGGTCCCTTACATGTACATCTTTGCAGAACCTATAGAAGAGGAGAAGATTGAGAAAATCCAATCTACAAACAAGGAAAAGATTGAAGAATTCGAGAAGACGGTTCTGGGGTTGCATCGGGAAGAGAGCGAAGAGGAGAAGAAGGAACAATGGGAAAGTCTTCAAGCTAAGGTGCAAGCGAGTATAGAGAATGACGAGATCAACCCAGGAGAAGTGAATGGTGAGAGTAATGGGAGTGAACAAGATGGTGTAGATCCATTGGCGTCCGATCTCGAATCTAATGATGTTGATGAAGTTGAAGAGCTTGACGAGGAGACCCAGCACGATGACTTGGAAGAAAGGGAATCCGAGCTTGAAGGAGTTGAGTCGGACGAGATCATTGACGAGGACGTAACAAGTCAAGAGCAGGGGAGTGATGTGGAAGAAGAGTTCAGTGTCATCAAAGGCCAAGAAGAAGAAACGTTGCTGGATGAGGAGAGCGGCAAGGAAGATAATATTATTGACGAGGACGTAACAAGTCAAGACCAGGAGAGTAAGGTGGAAGAAGAGTTCAGTGTCATTAAAGGCCAAAAAGAAGAAACGTCAAAGGATGAGAGCGGCAAGGAAGATGATATCATCGACGAGGACGCCTCTAGTGAATCAGAAGAATTAGTCTCCACCGAGACTCTCGAGCCGGAACTCGTCGAAAATGAAGATCTCATTATGCCTGAGCCCACACAGGAGGACATCACCACAGCTACCAAATCCCCATCCCCAAATACCGAAGAAGATGCCTTAGTCGAAGACATGATGGCTGTCACCAACGGCGGTGACGGCAAGCCACTTCTAGCCATGTACCTTACGATTCGCAACAAAGTAAACGGCGAATTCGTTACACGCCCCAACAACCTCAAGCCAGAAGATGAATGGAAAGTCGAATACGCGCTTGCCGAAATATCCGATTCAGAAAAGGCGCGCAAATTGCTAGAAGCATCGCAGAGGAGACAAGCGGTAGCGTTGACGAAGCAGAAGGATGATGGTAGTGAGAAGGCATGGAACAATGCGTATATTGACAATATCAGAAAGTTGAGTGACCAGGGGAGGCTGTATCGGAAAGCGGTTGATAAGAAGGAGAAGATGATGCCGAAGAAGGTGTTGGACGAGCGTGATGATGTTGAATAAGGGTAATGCGGAGCTTTGGGGGGAAGATGAGAAGAAGCAAAAGTGTTAGAAAGCGTTTATTTGTTTGTGGATGATATGTAAGAATATTTGTATTATATAACGGGTATTTGGATTGGGTGTACAAAGCATGTAGATAGGATAGGGAAATGTGTCTAACACGCCACTTCAGACGAAGTCCTTGGGATGCTGATAAAGCAACGGCATCGCCCAAGATATTGTGATATTTAACTCCCCAAAATTCATATGCGTTACTTCCGGTGCTGGATGTTGAATTTACCCTAGTGGGAACCTATCATGCAGTTTATAGCTTTCAACTGGCGTTCTCGAGGCATCTTTCAAACCTTGCAGGTATTATGAATGTAGCGCAAATTTGGTGTAAGGCTCTACTTGAAAACATTTCAGTCTGCTCATTTTGGAGCTGCGAACCTCGTCTGGGGTGTCACATAATGATGAACTCCTATCAAAGGCACTGATTGCAGTGTTCCGGTGAGAACAAGCGGAGTATTTACACTTGATACAATAACCCTTTTCCTATCGTACTATATGCCTTTCTCAAGTTCTCAAGAAACTCCTCTAAACACCGCAGATCTAAGGACATTTTCTTCGCAGTTTCCCTGGTCCCAATAAGGAAGGCGCGATGGTGCTGAATTAGCAGCAACGCCTCATCGGTTGTGGGATATAGGCACCATATGGAAGGCGCGACAGACTCCCCTTATTCAAGCGTGCTTGTTGTTCGCTCCAGGACAGAATGTTTCTCATCCGTCCATCACCCCAAGAATATTTATCTCCACATCGCCAACATGGAACCAATCCCTTTGCGAACGCTGACTCTTCTTCTCAACTACGAGAGAGCCGTCTCAGACCCGCGCTTCGTAGGCATGAGATTGCTCGAGAGCACAGAAGCAGATCCCAGCCTGCCGCGACGTCTCGTCAAGAGTGACGGAATCCATGAGCATTTTAAAGGTGGCCCCGATACTATTGAGTACGTGGAAAGCTTCCTGATATTCTTGTCAATCTATGAAGTTGCAATTGGCTTTCCTGTGCTAACTTGGTGGGTATCTAGGGAGCTACACTGTAATATCTTTGAACGCCATGATGAGATTTCAACCTCCAGCTCACCGTCTCCGATATGTCTGATTCACCCAAACGCAAGTCAAGAAGTCCAAGCACTCACCTTGGCCAAGTGTGAGCTCAGTAACTAGCCCTTTTTTTTGTTTGCCCTGCTTGGTTTTGCGGTGTTAGGATTTCGGAGGAGAGTTTCATCTTTTACGCTCTTGATTTATGGAACAATCGAAACAGAGTACTAATACGCTGTAGTCTTCTATCAGACACGTGCGCATGATCAGTGGTTCAAAGCTATTGGACTTTATAGGGTCTTTTTTGAATTGTGTCCCCCGGATCAGAGACTCAGCGTCCAAATGACAAGTGAGGTAGGTCATTTCCTTCTTAGAACGGCTCTTCGATAACAGTCTTGCATCCTGCTCGCCTCCCCTTCTCAGCCTTCCGAATGAGTAGTATAATACTGACGCCTCGAATATCAGAGACCGATTTTGATTGACATGTCGCCACGTAGCGTCATCAAATTCTCAATTAATGGTCCTTTCCTCCATGTCGTAACCTCAACCCCGAAGGTTACAGGTGGCGCAGGAGATTCCCACATAATGACAACCGGCTCCAAAGACAGCGAAGACCATGGTGTGCTCGCGTTTCCATGCCCAGGAAGAAAAGACAAACAGCAATTTGTCGTTGACATGACTCGGATGGAGTATGGGGAAGTCGGACGCGGCACGTACGGCGAAAACTACTTTCTGGGAACACTGGAAGGTTACATGAATTCGATGAGGGGGGTATGTGTGGATCCCGAACGGGTAAACACCTGGGATGCATGCTGCACAGCATTGGGGGGTGAGACTGAAACGAGGATGAAGACATGCGCTAAGAGGGTTTGGGAGAGGTGGCAGAATAGGGATTCCGAGGGTTGGTGTGAGCATTGTGGAAAGGGAGGGAAGGAGTTGAAGAGATGCAGGGGTTGCAGGATGGCTAAGATTTGGTGGTGCTGCAGAGAACATCAACTTGCGGGATGGAGTTTACACAAACACACGTGTGAGAGGAGAACTGACTAATGCATAAAAGTATGGGCAGGCGGTATAACATAGGTGTGACACTGCAGAATATAGCATGGTCTGCTCTACCTTTGAGCTTGGAAAGTAATTATTTTATAAAGAGCCTCTGTAATTGAAAATCAAAGTAAAATTCCAAAAGTTGCCTACTCATCATGATGTCAAACGAGCATGTATGATTGAAGTACCTTTCTTTTCCCTAGACTGCCATTCCTACGGATTTCCACAAAACAGTTGTTGCAGACCTAGTATTGAGAAAGCATCCAATACCACCTGTATATTTGCTTATCATATTATTCTTTCCAGTAGAATAGAACTAGATGACTCGATGACTTGGGACATTGTTACTTGTAGGTCTTTTATCCGCTATTGACCACCGAGTAAAGAATCTCGCTTAGAGAAAAGAAAGGGGCGAATGTTTGTTTACTTTGAGAATAAAATCTTTCGAGACTCGGTCTGCTTATGATTGAGTTAAGCCACGTCTAAGTGTTTCGAGATCAGCAGCGTGCTTAATAAATGGCACATTGCACAAAGTCGAGAAGGTAACACGTCTGTCCGGACTCCGGGATGGTCCCATGTTACAGTGCTTTGCACTTATCTACCTTAGGTAGCCTCTGTTTTTTCCACATAATACGATAGTCGGAGTCCTTTGAGTAATAATTTTTTGATGCACACACCTACCTAGTCTTAAACCCATTCCTCGACTCATTCGACGCAGTTATTGAGTATGCCTTGTTATACTAGGACCAGAACGGATTTTGTATTCGGTTGATTATCCGTTTGTGACGATTCAGCAGGGAGCTGAGTGGGTGGATTCTCTGCCTTGGTCTGCGGAAGAGAAGTTAGGGCTTGTGAGGGGGAATGCGATTCGGTTGCTTGGTTTGGATAGATGAGATGAGATGAGGGCTGGGGAGGTTGTATGGCCTTCACCTTCAAGCAGATAAACTATATATTGACAGGTGACTAAACATATAGCATTCATCACCACCGAAGTAGCGTACCAGGAGAATAAGTACCAAGACGGGTGCTCGGAAGTGGCTAGAATGTCAACATTAGAAACGCGGCGCGATCAACTTACATGCTATCCCTGGAGGAGGTCTAGCAGAATGAAAATACACGCTCATTATCACACCGTGCTGTCAATCCTTTCACTGCAGTCAACAACCCCACTGCTGTCAAATTATAATTCACCAAACCTACTTTTATAAAAATGAAAGCGAAGCGTAACCCAGAAGTTGCAGTGAAGTACTTATCAACATAATATTCATCATCTTCTCAAGCCTTGACGACCATAATAGAACTCCATCTGCAAACATATATCCTGTTATAGTATGTGGATTTGTATACCATACCTTGATAGATCAAGTGTAAACCCTTTTAAATACCCAACTTCATCAATCACCTATTCATTTCCCAACATCTAATTCCCCATATCTCAAAAACAAAAACAAAATAAGCATACTGCTAGCAGTACAACTCTCTTTTGCTTACCGCCCCCAAAAAAACCATTTGTCTAGAAACAAAAGAGGCAAAAATGTAAAAATGTAGAAAAGAAAATATCAAAACCCCAGAACCGCCCAACAACCCACAATTTCTCACGGGTCTCGAAACGGGCCCTCTCCGTTCTCGGGAAGGGATGTCTTATCCGAAGCTGGGAAGTATAGAGGAGATGTGCTTGTGGAACTACTAGCAAGCATTTCGTCGCTGTTGATCACGTTCGCTGGGGTTTCTTGTATCTGAGAGGCGTTGTTCTCTGTGATAGGGTATCATTGAGAACCAACAATCATAACTCATCCTTCGTCCTTCCATCCCCGTTCCCATTCCCATCTTTCAACTCTCTATACCCCCTAGTCAGCGCCTGCAACCTCTCCCACCTCGGCCCATCCTCGCCCAGTCCCCACGCAAAAACACCACCCAAGTTCTTCTCCCTCAGCACCCCCGGAACTTTCTTCCCAATCACACCCTCCGTATCCCACGTCCACCACAACCGCTCCCCCGCATCCCAATAATACCAGCCTCCTCCCTCTTCATCCCACCGTCCCTCCTTCAATGCCCTGGTAAAAGAATCCTCCACGTCCCCCGGAACTTCATCATCCCAGCTAAACGCCCCTGCACCCCCCAGATCCGCACCCGTCTCCGGATCCTCAAGCAGCACCGTCTCGCACCCCACCTCCTCTGTCCCACAATCACGCGTCCGGAACCACTTGACGTAAAACGCAAACCCCAAGTTCGCTTTTGGGGCCGGCACGCCCCGAGCTAGATACGCATCTATGCCCACCAGCGAAGCGGCGATGCCCGTATGGTGTTTCGTGACGTTGTCGCGCCGGTTCATGAGGTCGTAGGTCATGATGTTCCAGAAATCAAGCGAGGCGTCGATGAGCGGGACGGTGGTGGAAGTAAAGGCTAGCATGTCGCGAGGGAGGCCCGGCACGGCTGCTGAGATGAGGATGTGGGGACCGAGGGATGCTCTGAGTGCTGAGAGGAGGAGAGGGTAGGCGTCGATTTCCCAGGCGCGCGAGGAGTTGGGGATGTGTTTGTAGTCTTCGCCGTTGCCGCTGCGTGGGATGGGATGTTAGTTTGATGGGGGTGGATAAGGTAAAAAGGGGGGGGAACATACCCTGGGTATTCCCAGTCTATGTCTACGCCTATTTCTTCATCGTCAGCTATCTACATACCTAACGTAGTTATCCAAGTCTTTCTTTCCCCAAGGATGACTTCCGAACAAACAGAGGAATGGACAAGCGCAAAACACAACATGACATACCATCCGCACCACTCTCCTCAACCATCACCCTCACATTCTCCGCCCACCTCACCCTCCCCTCCTCGCTCGTCGCCGCCTCCTCGAACCCCACCGTATCCCCCCACCCGCCAATCGCAACCATAACCTTCGTGCCCTCCCTAAACTTCCTCCTCACCTCATCCACACTAGTCCAGAGGGGGAATCCCGTATCCTTCTGGTCTGGCCCTCGGTTGAAAAACGACGACGGCATAAACGCAATAGCCACATGTGTGATTTCCTCGACCAAGTCTGGTGATGGGATTGTTTGATGTTGTCTGTAATCAACCAATTAATAAATCAACCAATCAACCAATCAATCAAAACATAAGCAAAATAAGCAATTAATCAAATCAGTAAACTCTTTAACATAACATTCAAAAGAGGGGGATAAATACCCAGTTAAATACATAACATAACGTGCATCGACCACCAGAGAGAAGCATAAAGATAGAAACGAAAAGATGAGGTTTGCGAGATGCATTTTCAGGATCCTGTCCGTATGTCTGTCTGTACCAAAGGAAAGAGAAGTCAGGTCAACAGATACAACGTGACCACCAATATCCGTACCTAGGTAATTATAGAAAGAAGCCCCTGCTCGCTCGAGGTGAGGTGAAGTTAGAGCGGGGAAACGTCGGGTCGGTCCCCCACACCCTGCCAAGATCCGGGTCCGGGGCATCTACAGTACGATACGAGTATTTGCGTCTCGTCTCGCTAAACTTTTATCCCTATCCCATCCTACTATACCTCACCTCCTTTATCCTATCCTATCCTATCCTATCCTATCCTATCCTGTCCTGCTAGCTCTTGTGATTTCACGGAATTTAACTAGAATGTCCTATTTGTCAAAAAGATGATTGATTGTTTTACAAGATAAGGAACTAACACATGCTATTAAAGCTATGGAACGCCACGCCTCCAAATTCAACAGTATAGCGCTCTATTATTAGTAAGTTTTAATGAAGACTAAAGAACCTGCAGGATGGCTTCTCGTGATGAATCAATCCAGGTGCAACCCGAGGGTTCCCGTACCCGACACCCGAGACCAAGATCCTATTACATAAATGTCTCACGTACAATCATACCAATGTCTCACTTCCAACGACATTATCCAGATATGCAGAGATTCCCATCATTTATTGTGAAATAAAGTCTCTATGAACCAGCGATCCATGCAAACCAAGCCACATCTCCAAGACGTGTACTGTGGATGACTTTTATCTATCGTTCCGTTTCAAAATCAATAAGCCATTCTTGATATCAACGCCAACTATGCACTAAAAAGCGCTTGTTTCCCAAAAAAGCCACCCCAAAGTAAAGCAAAATGTACTCCATCCATCCAATACCATCTATTGCATCTTTTCCATTCGTTTCGACATGCTAGATGAATTATTAGCGAAAGGTCACTTGGAAAGGAAGAGAGGAAAACTTACAAGTCAAAGAACGCAAACTGGCTTGGCGAAGGTCCGAATTCATATACGAAACGACTGGCGAGATAACTACCAAAGATAGCACGGAGGTAGTTTTCTGGTACCCTCTCAATAATCAAATCCAGACCAATCTTCTCCAACAACAATTGAGGAAGCGCATCTTTCAAAACCGATCGGCGGAGTTTCTCGTCGTGCCAAAGAGCTGTATTTTGCAACTCTTCGTCAAGCTTGGTGATGGCGATACTGAGTGTGTCACTAAGGGTGCTGCGGGCAATCTTAGTCGCCTTGTGCTCTCTCCAGATAGCCTCGAATTCCAGACGAGCGTTCAGCTTGATGACCTCTTGGACGGACTTGACGTATGCTTTGTAGAACTCGGGGGTTTGGCCATTGCTGCCAACACACATGTTCTCAATAAATCCGTTGTCGTCAAAGCTCAAACTAGCCAGGACCTCAAGCGATGAGGATGTAACTCCACCCTTATTCGCACTGGCATCCTTGTAAAGAATACATCCGGCAGCTTCAAGGCGAAGTTTGGCATCTTGGGTGATAAAGAGGTTGGCTCCTTCGACGATATACGGAATGATCGATTTGCCATTCTTAATGAGTTTGCCAACAGTGGATAAATCGATAGATTCTGGTCGTCCACCACATGGAATGAACGTGTCTGTGAATCCGTTGTTGCGGAGATGGAAGGTGTTGCGGAAGGTTGTGCCATTAGGAATGACTTCTCCGGTAGAAAGTTTGACATTGACATCTTCGCACAAGACACGGTACCCATCTTTTGAGAGAAGCTTGATGTCGAACTCCGAAATCATGGCGCGCTTTTTCGCAAGACGGATCAATTCCGCATGGTTAAGACCATTTGGATCGGCCAGTACACCAGAACCGTCAACGAGGGAGGTATAAGTTTCGTTGCTGAGCAAGATTTCATTGCTTCCCAAATCTCCATCGGGACCACCCGTTTGCATTTTGCGAATCTTGCGGGGATCCAGCTCCTTCTTGCGATAGATGCCCTCGATATATTCTCGGACTGATAGAGTAGTCATACCATATGCATCGTGAGGAATACCACCTAATTTAGGGGATTTGCCAGTGAAGAACGATTTCCACCATGGAGCAGACCGCTTCCGAGCGTGCTCAGTAGCCCAGTCAACAAGGTCGGCAGTGTTCTCGTCCGGTCCCATGAACAGAATTTCTTGCTTGCCATAAAGATCCACGATTGGGTTTTTGATACCGGGTGAAGCGGGCGGTAGGAGGAGATCCATGATACTGTCAATGTACTTCTCAAACGCCACGCTACCCTTGTCTTGATGCTGTGCATCAAGAAGGACGACGCCCTTGGAACCTCCCTCCGGAATATCTTTGTTCTTGCGCTGTTGCGTATTGGCAAGTCCATAATTTTCATCAAACATTGATCGTGCATTAATGGAATAAGCCTCCCGATTTCGTGATTTGACAATTCGAATACCGCCTCTGGCAATATCACGGAAACGAAGATGGAAACCTCGCGACTCTGAGCTGATTACCATAAACATACCATATAACGTCTGAGGATATTCAAGTGCCGGAAGGAATGAGGGGTCAAGACGGAAACTGAGAGCAATCTTTGTTGGTGTGTAGAAGTTGGTTTTGAGGACAGAGTTGTTGAAAATGCGAAAAGATTGCATAACCAAACGCTCATTTTCGTCGATGATCGATTTTGTGATCAGGTCTTGTAACTGGACGTCGGATAAGACCTCCTTTGAAGGAGTTGGTGCGACAAGCTCTTCATCAGAGTCCAGTCCTATCGCAAGATGAGTGCTGGCAAATGATGCATAAAGTGATCGAATGAGATCGGGACGAGAGTTGATGATCTCAGCGATATAGCTGGCTGTAAACGTCTCAGCTCTCAATCGGCGCTTGATCCTCGAAAGAATTTCTGCGTGTCCGCTGTTGTTTGAGTCTAATGCAGAGACGAGCGAAGAGTATTCAGAGCCTATGGGATGTTAGAGAGAGCTTCGGATCAATGCAGAAGTTTACAAACCTAAGCGATTGAGGAAATGCTGAACGAAAACACAAACGGAATGTCCATAAATTGTCTCCTGCAAGCTCAAGCGTCCACTAGCAAACAAAGCCTGGAACTTGTTCTGGGGAATGCAGTACAACAAAGATATTTCCTTGGTGAGTTGATGCTTGGACTGGGCTAGGGGAGGGAATTTGCTAGTGTCTAAGTTCGCGGCCTGCTTAAGATAAAGACAGATGACAGTGATGCCATTGGAGAATTGTTCAACATATTTTCTTGAGCTCGTCACTCCTGAATTGCTGTTAGTCTTGGCATTTCAAAAGTACAGCAGGCCGCAGAGATATCTTACCGTAGTAATGGTATAGGTCAGACAACGCACTAAACATGCCCAATGCAGTTCGTCGGCGGAAGGCCACCACGAGTCGGATCTCTTTTGAACCTTCGACATTAAAAGTCTCAATCACGGGGCCGGTTCTCTGGACCGCAAGTTCAATGATCTCTTGGTACAGCTGTTTGGTGTTCTTGGTCGCCTTGGCGAGAAACATGCGGTCGCCAATCACTTCAAGGCGCGTCTCCTGCGGGGAAGGATTTGGGTCCACAAATTGGCATTGGTACACAAAGTAACAACGCATTGTTGACTTTGACGGGGAAGCTCCGGCCAAGTTGCTTGGAGACCGGAAAGTCTCCACTCGGTAAATGGACTTTCCACCAGACGCATCGAGGTACTTTGACTCGAGTCTGTGTTCGTAACGCGGCCCATCAATTTTGCTGACACCAGGCTCACTCGTGTCAATGTAGATGGCGTGATCCGATGCTTCCATATCCAATCTGATTTCTTGTCTCTTATCAGCTCGTGCAAATGCCGCAATCTTGGCAGCATAGAGTGATGTGATATGCGACGCGATAGCATCAACATTCTCGAGTTGAAAGTAGACATCATCGATACCAAGTTCATGGTAGAACCAAGCTATTTGCTGGTCAACGACAGTGGTTGGTATCCACCCCTCTTGCTCAATTTTTGTCTTGACTGCATTTAAATTAGATTTACACCATAACCTCCATAATAGAAGACAAACCCTGTAGCATTTGGTCCTTCTTGCCCTTGAATTCAGGAGCAATATACCCCACGGTACCAGAGCGTAAGATCCTATGAGGATTGCCATTGCCGTTGCCATTGCCGTTCCTATAGGGTATACTGAAATGTGTTGGCTGCGGGGATGGTTGCCGACCAGGTGTCCTCACGACCTGCTCGATCAATTTGTTGGTAGGATTCGTGGTAGGATCCGTGGGAGTGGCAGGTGAGACGTCGTCTTCGAGATTCGCCATGATGTCGAGGGGTTCTGGCTCGCAGTATTGGGGGGACTGGAAAGTTGATGCTACAAACTCAGGAGGTTCGCAGTATTCAGGGAATTGGGTGGGCGATGGGGGTACAAAGATTCCGGGTTCGTGGTATTCGGGAAACTGTTTGGGAGAGCCCAGGAGGTCAGCGGTGTTTAGGGTTAACATTTTGGCTGTAACCATGGATAATGGAATGCTTGTGACAAAGACTGGTATGTAAGAAGGTAGGTAGAAAGAAAGAAGGTAGAGAGAAAGGTGAATGGTTTCTGGCAGGAGCAAAGAAGTAAAGAAGCAGGAACAAAGACTGGGGAAATCAGGGAATCCGTGCTTGCTTAAGAGGTCCGGCCTCATGCCAGGAGCATGACCATGACTCCCACAATGCTATCTATCACACTACAGGATCCAAGATAAAAGTACAGTACTCACCGGTAAGTCTAGCCTATGTTGCTTTTGCTACTATCTCGGCAACCATGAGCGATGGGCGTCGGTGGGCGTATCGGATTCGGGCAACAGACAACGTCAATTGAACACAAGGCGGTATTCAATGCTACCCTATACTATCTCGCGGATAACGGACTGACACGAGGTCTCTGCCCAGCCAGGATCGTTGGTCCTGGAGACGGTGAGCGTTGGTCCTTGCTCTAGATATCTGATAGGAGCGATAAGCAATCTTGGTGGAATGACGGGAGATGCACCAGGGAAACTTACGGAGGACTGTGCTACACCGGAAGATTGTTCCTGCTCTGTAAGCGTGACCGTATGTGCTGCCAGATGCTGCCGGTTCCTGTCAAACAATCGTCTTTACAAGTCAATTGGGAAAAAGTTGGTGTTGTGCAGCAGTTATAGACGATCCGGGTACCTGCCTGCGGGCTGGTGATACTACTACGTACAGATCTTGCGGCACAAGATCAGCAACTAGGTATAAGTAGGGTAGGCTTGGGGGACAGGGCCGTTGGGACTTGAGACTCGTCTCCCAACTGACAGGAGCGGCGCGGTCAGGCTGGTGCACAGGGGTACGGAGTACGAGAGTACGAGTACGGTAAGGTACGTATTGTAGTGTCGAGAGATAAGGAAAGGGGGAAGAAATGCAATTGAGACTCGTATACTTGTATCAAACAAACAAGAATGGACGGGACTCTTTAATATAGAATCAATGGGAAATCTCTTCAATTAAGTTGGCCGGCGTGCCCGCCATAGTTTGTTGGGTTGACGCAACTATAATCCTCGCGTTATTTTATTTTATACCTTAGCTGGTGATGCTTCGTGTCAGGGCCCTATGAGGGCATAATTCAACGGTGGCACCGGCTATTCCAGGCTCATCCCCTCGATTAGATGAAAGCCGGTGGGAAGCTATTCCAGAAAAGTACTAGCTGTGTCAGAGTATTCTTCTTCCCTGGATAGGATCATACCCTTTTGGGACTAAACCTCTGTTCTATTTTAAGGTGTAACAGTAAACCCTGCTGCGCTGGTACTGTGGCACTGCAGATAAGCGTCATGTGATGGTGGCATTTGATTGCCCTGGAAGGCTATGACTAAGGTACCCCTCATGCTATGCCAGATGAGGTTTTGAAGGGGTAATCAAAACCATCACCGACTCCCGCACACCTTCAGATGAAAGCTCATCATCACGGCCCAGAAGCTGAAATTCGAAATTTCCTCACCATTTGCACCATCGCATGACACAGCACTGCATTTCTCATTACACATCGTTCCATGCACTATAACCCCTCATCCGCTTCCGAAAGTCTGGAGAACGGGAAGATGGGCATCTAGCTACCCCGGATTTGAGCAGGCGACCCAGAGATTCGTCCCAAACACGTATTACGCCTTCTACTTTGGCTAGAAACGCAATTCCCGTCCAGAATTAATCACTTCTTCACCGCTACGACAAGGGCATCTTACCAAAGAGAAACCAAACAGCTGCCTCTTTTGACACATTGTCATTTACGGAGTAGGGCCATGGACGATGAAAGTCAACACGTGGGTAGCAGAGAACGTGCCGTTACACTAGACACTCAGGACCCCCTTTCCAGGATCCGGCAAGAGTTCCTCATTCCGTCCAAAGCTCAGCTCAAAGCGAAAAGCTTGACGGAAGCAGGTATAACTATCTCTTGCTTACATGTCCTCATGACGTATTAAATAATCTCAGAATCTCATGACCCATCTTATGATGCCTCCGTCTACCTTTGCGGGAATTCCCTAGGCTTGCCACCGCGATTGGTATCGACACGTCTCCAACAGCATTTTGCAACGTGGTCTTCTCAGGGCGTGTTTGGACACTTCAAACCTCTCACCGGGTCCCCATTGCCGACATGGTTAGATGCGGACTCCAAGGCATCAGAAATGATGGCTCCTATTGTGGGTGCTCAGCCTGCAGAGGTGGCAGTCATGGAGACCTTGACTGCCAACTTGCATCTCCTCATGGGTGCCTTTTACAAACCGGATATAACTGGTCGTCATAAGATCATCTTAGAAAGCAAAGCATTTCCTTCTGATCATGTGAGACCCCTTTCCATCTTGTTCCATTCTGAGCTAATAATGTAACAGTTTGTTGTAGAGACTCAAATAAAACATCACAATCTAGATCCGAGTGTATCAATGATAGAAATATCCCCGCCATCTCAAACCTCATCACTTTTGACCACAGACCACATCCTCTCAGTTATAGACAAGCACGCTAGCGACACAGCACTCCTCCTCCTCCCAGGAATCCAATTCTACACCGGCCAACTCTTCGATATCCCCACCATCACAGCTCACGCCCGCTCCTTAGGGATCTTCGTCATCTGGGATCTCGCCCACGCAGTCGGAAACGTCCTGCTTCAACTCCACGACTGGGATGTCGACGCAGCAGCCTGGTGTTCCTACAAATACATCAACGCAGGCCCAGGTGCCATCGGTGGGCTCTTCGTCCACGAACGGCATGCCCAGGCAGAATTCCCTGGGCGATTAGCAGGATGGTGGGGTAGTAGCAAAGAGACACGTTTTGCAATGGATAACCATTTCAGCCCAATACCTGGCGCGAAAGGGTTCCAGCTTTCAAATCCATCGATTTTGGATATCACGGCGCTGAATGCTTCGCTTGAGGTGTTTGCTCTGGCTGGTGGCATGAAGTCGATCCGTGAGAAGAGTGTGAAAATCACTGCCTATCTTGAGAAACTTCTTCGCGGATCCGAGAGTTTTAATAGGAATCTGTTTGAGATCATCACGCCTGTTCAATCCTCGGAACGCGGTGCGCAATTGAGTTTGAAATTGCGAGACGGCTTACTGGATGTGGTCATGAAGGAGCTAGAAGAGAGGAGTGTCGTTGTGGATGAGAGGAAGCCAAATGTGATACGTGTAGCGCCAGCTCCTTTATATAACACGTATGAGGATTGTTGGGCTTTTGTGAGAGCGTTGGGAGAGGCGCTAGATGTTGCGGTAAAGGCGAAGAAGGGGGAAGTGAAAGCGGAGGGAACTAAGGAATTGGAGGCAACGACATAATAAATAAACTGATATCACGAAGTACCATGGCTGAAAGATGAATCATGATTACATGTTTTGTTAGTGGATAGTCTCCCAACATTCCCAAAAAGTGCTCTACCACTTCGTAGTAACAATAGACTTGGACTAAATTTCGAAAAATATTCCACTTTGGCGTATTTGACTATTATGGGTCAAAATTCATCCTTTATCGCCACACATACCCGAGTATCAGTGATTGATTTACTTCAGACAATGGGTCTAAAACAAATACAAAAGTAAAATTCATCAGCCTCGCCAGCAAGGCTCGCACGGGCCCCAAATTTATCAGTCTTTAAACCACATCTCACCATCCTCTCGTCCCTCCAATTACCACCCCCGCTCTCCAAAAAAGCATGCCTTCATAACACATCCCAATTGCAGCGCCTCCTCTCTTCTAATTCGGTAACTGATACCACCAAACCTCATATCCCCACACCCACCACACAACATGGCATCTACCATCCTCTCCCCAACGCACACGCTCACCCCCTCGGAAGCATTCACGCACCCCCTGCCCCAAGTCCGCACCTTCCACCGCAGCCTAACAACCTCCCTCGACGAAAAGTCCTCGCATCTACGAACCCTAGTCGGCGGATCCTACCGCGAGCTCCTCGGGACCGCCGAGACGATCTTGCGCATGCGTGAAGACATCGAGGTGGTCGAGGAGAAACTGGGGCGCGTGGGGAAGGGATGCGGGCGGAATGTTGTGGGGCATATGGTTGGCGGCCTGGGGAAGTTACAGGATGAGGGCGGTGCGGGGAGGGATATGCAGTTGGGGAGGGCGGCGAGGGGGAAGTGTTTGGGCATGTGTGGTGTGCTTGCCAGTCGATTGTTGAAGAGGAATACGCCGGCTGAAAACAAAGCGCTGAATCTGGTGTTAGCGGCTAAAGTCTTGGTTCTCGGCAGACTGCTTTTGAAAAGCGTTGGGGGAGAGGGGGAGGTGGAGGAGATGAAGAGGAAACTTGGGGGGTTGAGAAGGCGGTTGTTGAGGGGCGTGGAGAAGATTGTGCAGAAGAGTGGAGGCGGCGATAGGGAGGATTTGTTGGGTGCGTTGAAGGCGTATGCGATTGCTACGAGCTCGGGGGCTAAGGATGTGCTGAGGCATTTCTTGCAGATCAGAGCTGAAGCTCTTACTCTTGCGTTTGAGGATGATGAGGACGAGGTGCCTGGGGTTGTGAGGGCGTTGGAGTTGTATACAAGGACGCTGCTTGATGTACAGGCGCTTGTACCGAGACGTCTTTCGGGAGCGTTGGCTGGGCTGAAGGCAAAACCGTTATTAAACGATGAGGCGATTAGGGAGTTGGAGGGCTTGAGATTGGATATTTGTGAGAGGTGGTTTGGAGACGAGATCTTGTTTTTTACTCCATATATTCGGCATGATGATCTTGAGGGCGCATTGGCTGTTGACACATTGAAAGGTTGGGCGAAGAAGGCTTCTGAAGTTTTGCTGGAAGGACTCTCTAAATCGCTGCAGACGATGAATGAGTTTAAAGCTGTTGTTGCGCTGAGAACGAGGATTCTTGAGATTTGGATCAAGGATGGAGGGAAGGCTAGAGGTTTTGATCCGTCGATTCTTCTTGATGGTTTACGGAAAGTGATCAACGACCGCCTAGTTCAGCTTCTCGAGACCAGAGTAAAAAAGCTGCATCTTGTCGCTACGGATGTCGAGGGTACATTGGCATCTTGGAGAGGGGGCATCACAGACAAGCAAGAGAGTCTCTGGGATGCCACTATGCTAGATATGGAGCTCACTCACGGCGCCACACTTTTCAAGCAAGAAGTTCTCGCTCGGACACACGGCCGGAACGATGCTATTTCCAGACCTCTCAAAGGATACCAGGCATGGCGGCAGCTTGTGGATGAGATTATGACGTTTATTGAGCAGCTGAAGAAGCAGAGATGGGATGATGATCTGGAAGATATCGAAGACGATATTACTCTGGAATCTAGGAATACCTTGTTGAGCAAAGATGATCCGAATATGCTGCAAGACCATCTAGATACCAGCTTGGAGAAAGCGTACAAGGATCTCCATGAGAAAATTGCTTCGATGCTGGCTTCCTACGAAGGTGAAGAAATAGGCTCTGTATCTATCTACATCCTTCGAATTATTCGCGACTTCCGCACAGAACTGCCGAAGAACAAGTCTTTACAACCCTTCGGTCTTGCACTGGTACCTCAACTATACGACAGACTAGCATCTACGACTTCGGAAGAGTTGATTAAATCATATTCAAAGAGCTTCGCTAGAAAGAAGGTTGTAGGGAGATCTCTGTGGGAAGGCAACCCCCAAATACCGGTCCAACCATCACCTGCGACTTTCAAGCTGCTTAACGGCTTAACCTTAGCTATGGCAAAGGCAGGTAATGACCTATGGAGGCCAACTGCTGTTGCTGTTCTGAAAAAGCACCTGCGAACAGAGCTTGGTAGATCATGGTTTAGGGCATTGAAAGATCAAGAAGAAAAGGCTGCAAGCCAGACCAATGGAGCCACAACTGATGGCGAAGCGGATTCCCATGAGGCCAAGGAGGAAAGCAATGGTGTTGAGGTCGTTGACCCAGTCCACCGGAAAGAAGTCTTGATACAGTCTCTATTCGATGTTCTACTTCTTCAGAGCTCTTTTGAGCTGCCAGTGGCTGTGGATGATGAGCTACAAAAGCTGGGAGGAAAGCTAGAGGAGCAAGTGGATCTTGAATCTGCATCTCGTAAGAGAATTCAGCAGGCTGCAAAGGATTATTGGAAGAGGACGGGTCTGTTATTTGGGCTTTTAGCATAGACTAGATATCAAGAATTTAATGAACCAAAATAATCCCCGATCTATTTAGTCTACGTAGTAGCTCACCTATACTTCCCAAATAGGCTAGCTGATAAAAGGAGGGGCCGTACCTAGGTACCGATTCGAAAGCGGGACTTCCCAGCTTTTTTTCAGCTGTAGCTTCAACAACATCAGCGCAATGTCAACAACACGACTTACTTTTCTATATCCTCATCTATTCCGCTCAATTCGAGTTGGCGACCCTGCGACAAAATCTATACGTACCAGACAACAAACGCCAACGCCACCCCGACAATGCTCGAATTCACGCAGAGGATTTGCAACGCCGAGCAGGAGGGCTCAGAGATTCATACCACGACATGGCAAAGCCGTGGAGCCTTTTCTACACGAGGATGAAACTGAAGAAGATACCAAAGTCTTCACCCCAGAAGAAAACTCAAAAGAAGGCGAGAAAACGAAGGATGTGAAGCAAGAAGCGTCCGAGAAGGAAGCCAAGCCCCCGAAAACCGAAAACCCCTCATCCACAGCGCCGTTATCAGAAGAAACACAAGCAGCTTTGAGGCTACCAGGTGACGAGGATGTACAGGCTACCGGAAGTGAAAAAGAAGGAGGGTCAACCCCACTTCAACAAGCAGCAGCGAATACAGAAGACAAGACAGCGCCTCCTCTGGAAACAGTGCTGCATATGCCACCTCCTGAGACGGCAGAGCAACGGAATGCCGCGAAGCCGCCACACCTACAAACCCCGCCTTACGTGCACCATTTTGATACCTACACACTAGTGCAGCGGGTAGAAAGCGGAGGGTTTACAAACAACCAGAGTATCACGGCCATGAAAGCCGTTCGCGGTCTGCTCACTACAAATCTCGATGTGGCGAAAGAAGGACTGGTCAGCAAGAGCGATGTAGAGAACGAGTCGTATCTGTTCAGGGCCGCTTGCTCGGAGCTGAAGACGGAGATTCAGAATACGCGGAAGGCGAATGAGGAGACGATGCGCAGGGAGCGCAGCCTGTTGCAGCATGAGGTTGATATTTTAAATCAGAAGCTTACGCAGGAGGTGTTAAGGCTTAAGGATGAGTTAAAGGGCATGTTTGATGATCGGAAGATGGCGGTTAGGACGGAGCAGAGGGCTATGGAGAGTGCTGTATGTTTTCACATCCCCATCCTTAATTACCACCAAGACCTGATGCTGACTAAAGCTTTAGATACAAGAGCTAAATTACAAAATCACCGTTGGCCTCAACAGCGACAGTAAATCCGAGGTCGAGGGTCTCCGCTGGGTCCTGACCAGACGATCGGTCACGGGAATCCTCTTCATGGCATTCATGGTGCTGAGTTCGCTGCGGTATGCCAGTTATAAGTCACACGAAGAGGAGGTTAGGAAGAAGAAAGAGGCAGGCTTAAAACTCGACGAGAGTACTGAGGATTTGCCTCCTCGAGGCGCGGCTGAGATATTGACCGCTAATTAGACTTCACGATGCCAGACTGGCGTCTAGATAGAAAGTGCAATGGCACAAATATACATATCAAGAATAACCTGCTTCATGCGCAGAGTCATTCTCCAGTTTGAGTTTTCAATGGCACTGATTTTCAAGTCGTTCAAGTCAAGTCCAGAAGCGTTTTTGTTTGCCTCCTGTCTAGTCAGGCGTAGCACATGTTTCCTTCCTATTCTTCTCTTTTCCATCCTATGTCTTTCCACCATTCCTTACTCGCCTCCCATTCTACCTCCCAAGAGCATTAAGCAATCCATCGTATTATCCGACTCAGCTTAAAGTGACAATCAAGCTTGCATCCAGCCCATCAATCCATTGACCAAAGTATCAAAACAAACCAGTTTATAGCTTATCCTTGCACCAACCACATTTGCGTTGCGATGATTTTGGAATAGGGAGGGCTTGTTTCATAGAGGTAGGTAGGGAAATGGATCGTTAATTCAATTATTCTTTTGTTTTCTTTGCGTATATAAGTATATATTTTAAGCTCGCGCATCTATCCTTTTCGCTACTATAGGCTCTAGCTTTTGATTAAGTTCCATTTCCATCGTCATGTTAATGAATGCATTATATCTCGAATTTCATTGTGCGAAACATTAATTGGTTGGTTCTAAGAATAAATTAAAGCATGCAATATACGACCAACGTACATACATTTTCCTCACACTATTACTTAGTTGCAATTCAATCCAATCCAGTCCAGTCTAGTTCAGTTCAGTTCTGTTCTGTTCAATCTGTTCTCAATCGATGTAAAGCACTGCTTGATCAAGTTAAGATACAACAGCAACGATATCCAACTCTGCCTCAGTACTGGTCGTCGTCTCCGTCTTATACACCTCGCCGTTAGTGGCTGTCCAATCTGGGTTTATATCCGAGGAGGACGTTGTGGTGAATGATGCGGTGCCGGTTCCTGATGCTCCGCTGTTCGGATGTCAATTAGTTACTGTATCACTGATGCCCTTTCCTTTTTTTCCCCTTTTTTTTTCATTCTCTGGTTTATGATGACCGGAAATATGATGCGATGGGGAGTTTTGAGAAGGTAAGGGAAGGGGAACGGGGGCAATACTTACGTATCGTCGTTTACGGTAAACACGCTTCCATCATCCGTGAAACGGAAGGAGGATACGCCGCCGTCGCAGATGTATGCTGTCTCGCCGTTGAAAACTATATCGGCTGGGCCACCGGTGACGGTCACTGTTTGGCCAAGGTTGATTGATTAGTATAAGTAGATATGGATATCTCAAGGACGTGGGGCTAGAAGTAGAGATGGAGGGCTTTAAGAGAGAAAAAAGGGAAAGAAATTGAACGTACCATGACAAGCTGTGGTACGGGAAATAGCCGTGTTCGTCAGGGTGAAAGAAACGCTGTTGGAGTACCCGGAGATGTGGGGTGGTGCGGAATAAGTGTCTGTCTCGGTGAAGACGATATCGGTCAGCGTGAACAGCGTATCGCGGGGGTTGAGGGGCGCTGCGACTGTGGTTGAGGCGGCGGCGGTGAGAGCGAGGAGGGAGAGGAGGAATTTTGAGATGGGAGACATTGTTGGTGAGTGTTTTGGGTTGGTTGTAATTATAGAATGTTGTTGTGTTGTGTTGTTATTGTACTGATAGATGTGATTCTCAACGGGGTTCCAACTTACTTATATATGCAACCTGAGCAGCGTATTAACAGTATGAGACTATATGCAGCACCTCGTATTCGAACATATAACTTCATATATCAGGTGTTCAATATAATAATCTTCAAATACGATGAGGCGTAGCAGAATATCTCCTGTCGTTGTTCAACCCACCTTGCAACTTCCAGAATTCAGATCTCCTTCGGATTAACTTCCAAATCTGGCAGTATCCAGATCTAGCAAAAATCTAGATGTAGCGATATTCACACATTAATCACTTGTTGTAAAGTTTCTCGTGTACTGTACAATGCGGTGCAGGAATAACAACGTTTCCTGCCTGTCTACCGCGATAATGACTCATAATGAGAGCTCTGAGAATCAATCTAGTGACTTTAGAGCTGGGGTCAGAGTACCGTGATGAGGAAAGTACGGGGTAGTATTTGCTCGTGTACGGCGTAATAGCACAGAAAGTGGCTAGCGCATACGAGGAACCCCAGCTTGCGTACCTAGGCACGGAGTAAGTAACCTGAACCTTTCGCCGCAATAGAGCTTATTTAGAACTTCGCACATCTGACCTATGCCAGGCCAGGTAAGCAGTACTTATTGGTGCTCAATCGGCCTAGAGAACATATAAGCTCCGTCTGAGTAAGAACTTGCCTACTACATGTACTATCAATACCACCCTGAAAACGTAAACATGTATCAGTCGTCGCTATTCGCTCACACGGAGCACGTTTTCCGCTGGGGAAGAGAAGTCCACAGAATCCCGCAGTCTACTTCGAATGCTGTCACGCCACCGTGTGAATAACCTCATTCTTGCGCCACTTCGGGTAAATCTGGCCTAGTGATGCGGCGAAGCAATGTCCCCTGTCTATAGCGGTACAAATGACCATAAAGAGAAGGCGAGATAAAAATAGGATGGGGTAGAGTTAGCGAGCGAGAGGAATAATTGGCTAAGCCAGCATCCATTTGAATGGTGAATACGAAGGGCTTTTGTGGACTTTCGCAAGATGCTGGAACCTGGCCGCGCTTCTGTAATGTGAATAGGTCCACCAAGTTTGTATCTGACTTAAGGACGAAGAGGTGACTGAAGTTTTATAGTAGAGAACTTTCCGTGAAGCTCTCAGGTACACCGGTACTAAGTTTAGGTACGGTAGGGCTGCAGTACGTAGAAGGTTTAATATCAAACGCGGGGTTGTTGGAGGGGTTGTTGGTGGTGAGGTTGAATTTGAGTTTGAGTTGCCTGTTACTGATTAGCTTAAACCATGGCCACGGTAAGATATGTCTATCTTTTACTCAACTAGGAATCAAGAGTAATGAGGGGATTATTTCGAGATCTCTTATTCGTCTATCGTGAACGGTAAGGTTTTCTCATCCTGCAGCTTCGAGGACTTAACAGCTGATCTAGACATATCACGGGTAGACTTTAGATTATAAAGCATCGTTGAATATATCATTCGGCTTAAAAGAAGAAGCATTGGCTGTTAAAACTGACTTATGTTTTATAGATAATCTATATGAATTAGCGCGTAATTATCCTCGGTCGAGATTTAGGCGCACGGTACTAAAGCTGCCGCCTCTACTTGTAAAAGTCGCTCCTTCTTTCTTCACTCGCTTTGTACGAGTACTGTAAACGATCAGCGACAATGGTGACACACTCTCTCCTTCACACCAGACAGTGTGAGTCTGCGCCATGTCTGCGATGGACACACAACAGATGCCTCGTGATACCCGAATAGTAGCACTATCACTACCGCAGCCCCAACATCTAGTACAACTAGTCAACCTCCTCGAAAACTACCCCGTATTCAATAATCTTTGCTCTCACCTGGAAATCGTTGAAATCAACACCCTCAGGAAAGTAACAAAACGTTGGTCCAACAACCTATCTGCACATCTAACAGAGCGATGGAACATCAATAAAAAGCTACGCCGCTTCGTCACGGACCCGAAAACGTTCCGCTCCGTATTGGGATCCTGTGACGCTCTGATTTCCGGAAGCTTTGCAATCCAGTTCTTTGATGGTGTTGTCTGGGAGGAATCCGACTTGATATATTTGTCGAGTGCAGTGAGAATGCAGCAAGATTGATTGAGTATTTGGAAACGGAAGAAAGATACAAATTCGTCCAAGCCGTGGACTACGAGAAGTATTGCATGCATGATCTGGTGACGGTAAAATCTCCAGCTCTTTTCCTCGCGGGGTGCTCATTAACACTCGTGGGGATTAGACTGAGACATATATACGCACCTACCATGATGGCATCCAAGAGAAGCAGAGCAAAATCCAACTCGTGTGGACTAGAACCCTACCCGTACAATCAATTCTCCGAGGCTTTTACACAACTGCTGTGGTAAACATCATTACCTGGAATAAAGCTTACTCCGTGTTTCCGGATTGCACGTTCTTGGAGCGCAAGACATATATGTTACAGGAGCTCGACGACTGGTTTGAAGTTCAGTTGGTCAAATACAGCGAGCGAGGCTGGATGACACTGGCGACCCAATGGAAAGAGGACAAGAAGCCGTCACACTCCCTGCAAGATAGAACACAGCGGAGAGTCGGCGATTCTCATACCTGGACGATTGCGTTGAATACCGATGGTGTTGAGACATCTCCGACCCCAGACTACGTTATCGAGTACGCCTGTTTCAGTCTTAGAAACACTGCGCCCGATCAAAACGTCCGCACCAATCTTCTGGGTGGACCGTGCTACTCCATTCTTGCTGGCGATTTCACAGCTTGCGTATTACAGCACCGTTATACTTACGCGCCTTGTTCAAACAACTTCTGGGAAGACTTGGGAGATAGACTTGATGCTTTGACCATACTAGAGTTGCGCAAAATCTCGGTGGATAGACGACCTGCTATGTTGTTTCCGGCTTATGGAACGGGAATTATGGCAGGAGTTTATCGCAACAATGGCCAGGTTGACAAGCCCTCGACTTTCGTACATTATGATGAGCAGATTCCTCAATAGTATGAGGCATGGAAGCGCAAGCTTGGTTACTACAATGGACCATCGGTGCTTGAATTTTTCCGTCTAAGCATATAAAAATACAGGGGTGGTCTTTTCCTGTCTTTTGGACAGGCACATGACTAGCGATTATCAAAGCGTGGTCGATGAGATGGTTACATAGATAAAATCCATTACTTTTTTTCACATAATGTCGCTTTAAACCTCCTCACGCTATGCCCAGACTTAGGTATGCCTAACTCCATCCCAAACATACCTCAAATCCATCTCGCGCCGCCTTCCGTCTCTCCATCAACCTTCACACCCACAACCACTTCCCCATCCCCATCCGCATCCCCCAAAACCCCCTCAATAACCTCCCTAAACGCCCCCTCCTCCATAACAGCCCCAAACTCAAAACACCTAACCAACGCCCCCAACCCCCTCTTCAACCCCTCCACCACGCCCCCCTCGGCCACCAGCCTCCGCGCCCCGTACCTCTCAGCCAGCAGGAACCAAGCCTGCACCGGCGTAATCTCGAAATCGCCTTTCGGTAGACTCTGGCTCAACGCGTGCAGGTGCTCTAGGGTTATTGGGGTGGAGCTTTCCCAGGCCGTGGAGCCGGACGTAGTGGTGGAGGTGGAGGTGGGATCGAAGTTCGAGAAGATGGACGGGGGGGCTGAGGAGTAGAGAAGGGTGGAAGCCATTAGCTCGTGTCCGCTGGGTGAGCCGGTGGGGTTGAATGGCGCGGGGGCGTGGAAGTGCGTGCGGCAGGGGTGTTCGAGTCTGGGGGGGTGTTAGTGGAATTCCGTGGATGAGGGGAAAGGGACGGGGAGTGTGCGTACGCGAGGATGAAGTTTATGGCTATTGTGGAGAGGAGTTGGTACTCATCTCTTACAGGGGTTTTGGTTTTTGTTCTTGTTTGCGACAGATTGGCCAGAGGGGCGTGGGGCGCGAATGGGCCAAACATATCTGGTGAGTTGAGGATTTCTGGGGAGGGGTCGTAGGTGTTTAGCGGGTCCATGTGTAGACAGCTTGCGTTGATATCTTCGTCGAAATTTATACTGATGAGCGACGTAGGAGAAGAATCTGATAGCCATGCCAAGTCTTGCATTGGATCTAGCAAGCTGTCGGTGAGATCCTGATACTGCTCTTGCCGGGGTTGAAAGTTGGTCGCAAGCATATCTTGTTGCTGACCAGGACCTGGGATGGTAATATTGGTTTTTGATAGTGCTTTTTTGATGGCGTCGTTCTCGTGCTTCACCTGACCGGCTTGGCTTTCTGTGCTTGCTATCGACTCCCGCAGGTCTATTACGTCCTGCTCTAGATGCTTGACGTAGTTGGCTTTTCTTTGACGATGTTCTCTGGTCTGGTTGTTAGTATATGAGAGAGAGAGAAAGAAGAAGAGGGGGGGTGGGGGGCTAACAATTGAGCTCTTCGGACTTGAGCCCTTCGGTGTTTCTTTGCTGCCGCCTGAGCGGCTGCCGGATCTTCGACTGGTGTATCTGTTACACATTTATCAGCTATTGTAGTAAAGAATATCGGGGCAAAGGCGTGGGGTAAAGTTCCAAACAGTGTGTGTGTTCTGAAACGGGCAATCATTGCGTCCTACCGCAATGCTAGTGCCACTTTATTAAGTAGAAAAAGATTGGTTTGCAAGATCTTCAATTCATGAAAACAGTAAGACAAAAGAGGAAATATTAATTACCATTCTGAGGATTCGTTACATTGGGCATAAACTTGACTTTTGTTGACGAGCCCTGATCTTTTGATCTGTGCCAGAAAGAGCTGAAAGGGTTGGAACTTGACCCTTCTCCCGCCATCTTGAGAAAAGGCTATCTTAAGCCTTGGTGGTTCCACAGATATGTATTTGTTTTTAAAGCTTGAAGAATAGCCGGGGTCATGTGGAAAGGTTTATCGGTGGTCTTAAGGAAGCTGTCGATGAAGGACGAGCCACTGTGCCGCTCGGTGTCCTGTCATCCGCCCGGAAAGTGTGTTTGCAGTTGTCGGGCGTAGAATAGCGTCCGTTGCTATATTGAGTGTGTTAGATATTTGTATTTATTGACTTTGAAAGTAAAGGAATCTGTATGAGATTTTTACGAGACGTTAACGTTCATCTTCACTCGTGAGGCTCCCGTGTCGGGATTTGGAATCATATGTCTCGATCGGGATATTTGCGGGGATTCCCGCATAGTTCTAGTCAGCACTGTAATCAAGCTTTTTGAAGCTGGATGAAAGAACGTATTTAACCCTAGCAAATCTTTATATAAATTCGCAATTCGCAATGATGAAGAGGAGAAGGAAAATGTCGAAATATTATTGTACTTAAATTCTCAGTATGGGTTTTGGCGGAGATTTTTAGCCGGGTTCCATGTTTGTTCTCAACTGACCACTTGGTAAAACTACAGCATTATAGATCACTTGACAATAGCATCTTTAAGAATACACGAGAGAGAAAAGAAACAGAATGTGTGACAGATCTAAGCCTTCAATTTTCCATGTTATATGAGACAAGCCACAGTCCTTGTTGCGACCACAGGTAGACGCGTTTCGAATCCGCTGTACATCTTCTATTCTTCTAGCATACTGTACTGATTGCTACGATATAATGCTTCTTATAGCCCTCTAGTTTTGCAGTTCCTATCAATAGCTTGTCTCCCGTGGGATCAATTCTGGAATCCAACTCCAAAATAACGCCACGCCCAATGATGTCTATCCGGCCATCAAGTATTCCTCTATACTCCTGCCTATGCAATTCCCAATACCGCCCTCCCATATGATACATGAACGCCTATGCATATTTACATCGTAATACATTCCCTTTCGGGACCCTCGTTCCCCTTGCCCTTCGTCTTGTGCAAGTGACTGTGATGCTTCTCGGAAGAATCCGTCGGCTCTTTACTCTTGTCCCGCTTTCTACCCATCTTGCTCTTCGACCGCTCGGGTGTTCTCTCGCCTGGTTTCAGAGCATGCTCATCTATCGCTACCGAGTTTCGAGAAGACCCCATCGACCCATCAAGCTGATCTGACATCTCAGCGCCTCGTTCCGCTTCGACCGCCGCTCCGTTCTTCGTCAAGAGTTCCCGGCTATTTTTCCAGTTCAACCGTTGGAGTGTCAAGCTTAGTCTGCCCTCTCCCGATGCACTTGTAGGTCGACTCTTAGTTCCTGTCTTTTTGAACCGTGCCGCAGCTCGAGACATTCTCTGCGCAGTCGAATCTTCGTTCGGAGTGACTGGGCCTGAAAACGCAGCGCTGCTTGCGGTACTCGCCATACTGATTTCCGTCATTGCGGTACTTCCTCGGCGATCATCTGATCTCTCATCTATATTCAAACTTCTTCTGGATGGATCTGGCCTTTCGAGTTCGCTCGAAAAACGAATGGAAGGGCCGGGCCCATGTGGTGTGCTCTCGATTGGTACGGAGTCGTTTGTTGCTGACCCGTTTGCCGCTCCTTCAAAATAGCTTTCCTCTGTCTTGTCGACTGGGCTGTAGACCTTCAATCCGATCCCAGAATCGACGTACGAGGGAGGATCAACTTCACAAGGCGGTAAAGAATATTCTACTGTCGGTTGAACTTGGTAGAAAAGAAGATATGGGGTTTCATCTCGCAAGGCCTGCTCGATATCAACATAGGAAACTCGTGGGTTTGCGAGATCGTCAAATTTGATCCATCGATCTGATGAGTAGTGAGGTGGGTGGTCAATGTTGCTGAGTCTGCGGTTTGATCGAATATCGCCGTCGGGTGCTTCTGTCGTCCCACGAACAAGCGAGATATAGTGTCCCGAGTTGACCGACTCGCCCTGATGGCATATGACAGACTGTAGCGAAAGCTTGAAATTCCCCATTATTGGATCATTTTCTGGTCTCATGTCTTCTTCGATGAAATGTGGCAGTCTAATGTCTAGGGGGATATCGACGAAAGTTTTGTTCTTCTTTGCCTCGCCGTTCTCCGTCATTGAGTATCTCTTCAGACAGATGCCCAGGACCGGGCGCACCATCTCGAAGTGTGTAGCAACATCTTCGTCGGTTCTGGCGGAGTGTTGCGTATTCCAAGCTATTTTACCAATTAGCACATGTCTAGGGAGGGGCTCGCAACTGTAAGGATGTGGCATAATATATTTAGAAAATGGTAACGGACGTAATAAATTGTAGAATTGCCAAGCTGGCATCATGACCGCTTTCGACGCTTTACGCATGGAGCCAGGTGTATTAGCCCTTTCCCGCGGGGTTACAGGTTCCCCAGCCTCATCTTTATTTACAATTTGTTGGAAAACACTAGCACCACGTTTTCTACCACTAGGAGAAACTGGCGTTATTGGGGACTCCGTCGTCGGGGTTTCGGACCATGATGCGGTAGTCTGCGACCAAGAAATCTCCCGGGTTTCAAGACGTGGTGATGACCCTGCTCCGGTGGAATGAGACCGAGCTGAACGGACAGACGATATCGTGTTGGAACGATGAAGGTTACGTGTAACCTCGATGTTATTGTTGAAATAGCCTTCGAGACAATCCTCAAATTTTATGGGAGTATTAGAATCATGGTGCTCGGGAATACCAACCTCAAGTAGCCGCTCGTGGACGACTTTGTGGTCATCAGGGTCATCATCCGCACCGGTGTGATAAATATCCATTTTCAGGGTAAGCAGTGGTAGTAGGAGCTGTTCCGTAATGAAACTGAAAGCTTCCGAGGTGTCTTGTTGTTCAAGTCTGGCAGCGTCTGGCCAACCACATGCTGCCAATGCTTCTTGAAGATAGCGGGTCTGTATTACTTAATTAGCAACGCACAGAACAAATGGTTAGGTCTCGACACACAATATCAGTTGTGATCAGCTTGCCAGATCTCAGCATGTTCACCCATAATCGAATCAGAGTAGCCAGTCGTCGCCTGGGTTCATCCTCGAAAGTGTTGTGCAAAATTGGCTCGAAACTGCCTAATCTTGCAAACATGGCAAAGAGCAGCGAGTCCAGATAGCATGTAACATACTCGCGATTTACTGCTCCCACCATATGTATTTTAGGGTCGTATACTTTGATCTGCCCTTCCACGGATTCTTGGAACAACAACACCATTCCAAATGCTTTGTCCACATCCCCATTTGCCTGTTCAGATGAGAGCGCATAGTTGACTTGCTCGTCTTCTATGCCTGTAAATCCATGCTGTTGCAGTCGGTCTTTAATCTTGGAGATCTAGGATTTCTTAGCCAAGTTCACCAAGTGAAGTATTGGATCTCACCTTGGCACTCAGCTCCTTGTCGGCTTTTTTTTGAGGATCCGTCTTGAATATTGAGCGAAGGCCATCGCTGGAAACGGCAGTCTGTAGAAACAAACCAGGTCGAGAATTAGCACTTGAGGTATATATGGTAGATTGCGTGGTTTGAAGGATTGGCGAGCTCTTGCCATGGGGATTGGAAAAGGCTGCCGAGATTGAGCTCATAGATTTGGAGAAGGGTTTCCTCTTCCTCAGCATGAGCGGGGACAGGTAATAAAGGTATTTGCATGCAAGCACTTTACCTTTGCTGGTACTGTTCTTTCCCCGGATTTGTCTCTCGACTTGTCCCGCTTATGAGCCCCGGGGCCACCAGGCTTCTCCTTCTTGCTGAGGAAACGGTTCATAGTTGTTATCGGTGCATTCGAGGGAGGAAAGTCGAAGGTATGTATGTTCGACAGTTGGAATGGTGGCGTTCAATGCCGGCGTGGTTTGCTTGCAATCGTGGGCAAAAGGTTGCTTTGGTGGGGGTTTGCCCAGATGCTCCCAGCGCCTTTTTCCCTTCAGCGTTGCCTAGAAAGTATCATTGTCTCGCGCCCTTCGTTTCGTATGCCGATGTAGATTTGAGTGCTACGTAAGGGCTATATAGCTCAAGAAGTAAAGCGGTTGCCAGTGAAGTTGTACGAAGTGAAGAGAAGTGAAGTGTTGGTTCCTAGCATTGATGGATTGAGCCCGCCTGTGGCAGGCGAGGGCAGGGCAGGGCAGGGTTGGTGTCATACGCGGTCCCCGGCGAAAAGATTCACGGTGCATAGTATAACATGATTGGTTCATATTGGACAGACCCATTTATTTACCTTCTGCCTTACATTTTATCTGATGCCTCACAAGTAAAACATCCCGAAATTCTTAGTCGACGTTTATATCCTCACCATGGCGTTACGAGAGCTGCCATCTGCTTTGCGGCAGCTGGTTACAAGGGACTTACGGCCCACGTCGATATCGGCAGCATTTATCGCGCGGCGATATGCTTCTGGGCAAGCTGCTGCAATCCAGGAGGCATCGGAGGATCTCAAGGATCTCGAATCGCAATCAGCATTGACTTCGACTGAAATCTCCCATGAGACAATAGATGCATACGACCCTATAAAGAGATCTCAGGGCCGCAAAAGAGAGCTTCCAGCCAGTCGGTATGATGCCAATGCCACTTGAAAGATGGGGCTACATGCTAAACAGCCTCACAGATACCAATATCGATCACCAAGATACTACAGAGGACCTCTACATCCTCATCAACCTCCTCCAACCTCTGACCCTGCCTCGCGACAATTCGTACCCGGTCCCTTCGCCCGCACCCGTCTCGAACAAACATGGCAATCCACCATCGCTCCTGATCTAATGACCTTGGGATACGTTCACAAACCCCCCGGAACCATTGACGCCCCCAAATCAGACCGATTGAGAAGCTGGGATGACTCCTCTCCATACCACAAGAACAGGCCCAAGCGTGGGCCTCGAGGTCCAGAAGGTGTGCTCAGACTGATTGAGAAAGACATCAACTTCCGCAACATCCCTAAGATCGAAGGAGTGACAATACACTCTATGGTCAAAGGTGCGATGGAAGACTCAACCCATCTGCATGTAGCTGGGATGGTGCTGCAATCGGTGAGTGGGGTACGTCCAAAGGTTCATAGGGCAAAGCATAGTGTTGCGCAGTTTGGGATTCGGGAGAGGACGCCTATTTCTTTGACTTGTGGGCTGCGTGGGAATCAGGCAATTGAGTTTGTGGATAAGTGCATCAATATCGTCTTCCCGAGATTGAAGGATTGGGAGGGTATCGAGGGTACGACTGGTGATAGCAGTGGGAATATCGCTTTTGGTTTCAGCAGAGAGGGTGCGATTCTATTTCCAGAGGTGGAAATCAATTACGATGTAAGCCTTATTCATGTCCTTTCAGTTGGGCGGGTACTAATGTGCAAATAGATGTACCCACCAAGGTTGATTCCCGGTTTCCACGTTATAATCCATACCACCGCCACTTCAGACAGGCACGCGAGGCTACTCTTGAGCGCAATGGGTGTTCCCTTCAAGGGAAAGTTGGTGGATTAAGAAATGCATATATGTCGGAGTTGAGAGAACCATAGATCATGTACATCATTTGTATACTAGCTGTAATTTGATCTCCTGTACAGCATTCTCAGCTCGATCGTCCTTTGAAACCATACTTCTTTCTCTGGGGGGTCCTTTGCTCCGCGAATGTGGTATTACAATCCATTACAATCACAGTTCTACCTAACAAAATCCACTAGGTTTGTATATTATCCGGAGTGTCTTTCCTAACGTATGTGTGGTCTACTAGGTAACTGCTCAATTTCACGGCGAAGGTTTCTGGCCTTTCCACATTATTGCAGCCTAATAGATACTCTTTCGGTTGGATCTATAATTCTAGCCTCTTGTGAATCATGTCTACGGCCTTGGATATAAATTGTGGAAAGAGATGTTTTGTTTCCTTTTTTTTTGGACAGACGGTCTCAGGAAGAAGCACCAAGTAGACGAGCGAGGAGATAATGGTCGCAAAATGGGTATCTGAAATCAAACTAAACTAGAAAATAAATCATCAAATGCATCACCCTTTTTCCTCTTCTTCTTAGGACGTTTACTGGATGTCGAATCGACCACCTCGTTACCTACTTTCACTTCCTCCACCTGCTTCCGCCGTTTCTTTTCCTTCTTCGACATCCGTAATGCAGGTTCTTCGACTTGGTCCTCATCCAATGCCTCAACGACATTTCCACCCACACCCACTTCAATTGCACCCCTCGAAATCACTTCCCCAAAATCATCTCCCCCTTCCTTCATCTCGAGAACCTCTTCTATCCCTTCTGAAACCGATTTCTCAATCTCCCCCATCTCAATCTCAACCCCTAGCTCCTTCCCAAGCATTTTCACCACCGTCCGTAACCGCGCCAAAACCCCAACCAACAAAAGTCCTAACGCCGCATACTGGTTATCAGCAACCAATGTGGAAAAAGCCCTATATAATCCCAGATTAGCCCATTGCTCCTTCTCCTACCCATCACCAAATATACTTACAAATAACATCTCCCTAGCACCCACCTCCCCATAAACTCCACTCGCTCCACCAGCTTCTCACGTGCCTCCGTCGTGTATTTACTCTTTTCCTTTAATTCTCTCGCTGCGTGGTATGTTTCTAGAGAAGAGAGGAGTTTGGGGATTTGCCGATGTAGGATGCTAAGGGATTTGTACCATTTTGCCAGGCGGTGTTGGTTTTTGTTGCGGTGGTGGAAGAGGGTTAGGATTGTGGAAAGGTTGGTGAGTTCGGTTTTGGCATTGATGGGCATTTTGGCGACTTCGCTTTTTGTCTTTATATGATTAGGCTGTGATTAAGGTCATTTTGCAAATCGTTGCCTGTTCATCGGGACGATGCAAGTGATGAAAGTTGGAGTTGAGGTATAAAAGGTTTTTGTGGGTCTAGCGCGTGACGATAAGGACCCCTAATTTTTATCAAAGTCGGGATCTTAGACTCGGAATCTTTTCTAAATGAATAAACATTATGGCATTGGTGACTTTACAGAGAGCAGGATAGACAATTGACCTAAGAACCTTCTACAAAAGAGGTTGAGTTGGTTCCTTCTCTGGATCTGCATACCCAAAGGCTTGATACAGACTCCTTATTCATGATAAGATGCCGTCATTGACTGACTCCACAAATATATCGTATAAATATCATCCCACCACCCCCACTTCACTTCACTTCACTTCACTTCACCTTCAATCCCTCACTTCCTCACCCCCACCATTCCTCACGATGGCCCCCTTCATCGACCAAACCAAAGCCCCCAGCATCTCCGTAACAGACCTCTCCTACACCTTCCAGGATCGCACAACTGGCCTCTACAATATCCACCTCTCTCTCCCCCCACGCTCCCGCACCCTCCTGATAGGCGCGAATGGCGCCGGCAAGACCACCCTCCTCCGCCTCCTCTCTGGCAAGCGTCTCGCGCCCTCCAACACGATCTCCGTCGGCGGCCTGGACCCCTTCAAAGATGGCCTCGAAGGCGTAACATACCTCGGCCTAGAATGGGTGCTGAACCCTATCGTGCGGACTGATATCGGGGTGCGGGAGCTGCTGAAATCCGTCGGGGGAGAATTCTACGTCGAGCGGAAAGAGGAGCTGGTGCAGGTGCTGGATATCGATCTGGATTGGCGCATGCATGCTGTTTCGGATGGCGAGCGGAGACGCGTGCAGCTTGCTATGGGGCTTATACGGCCGTGGAGGATTCTGTTGCTGGACGAGATCACGGTTGATTTGGATCTTTTGAGCAGGTCTAATTTTCTGGCGTTCTTGAAGAAGGAGACGGAGACGAGGGAGTGTACCATTGTCTATGCGACGCATATTTTGGATAATTTGGCCGATTGGCCCAGTCATCTTGTGCATATGGGCTTGGGGAAGGTGAAGCAGTGGGGGAAGGTTGAAGAGCTGCAGTTGGAGGGTGATAGTAAGACTGGCAATTCAAAACTGGGTGAATTGGTGTTGGGCTGGTTGAAAGAGGATTTGGAGGAACGCGGGCCGAGGAATAGGACGGAAGGGAGTGAGGGCAAGGCGTATACTAGTCCTGGTGTTGGTGGGTATGGGTTGGAGAAGAGAACCTTTTGATGACATGGAGATGGAGATAGAGTCAAGGTCATGATTTGGCTGGAACTGTTCTTTTTCATTTTAGATTTGATTTGCACAAGGCCTCAACGCCTCGGTTTAGGATTGCATTGTCGGCGCTGCATTTAACATACCCCGGGCTGTTTTTCAAGATACTTATAAGAATAGACACGCAAAGAGCTGTCCTCACTCGCGATTGCGAGCTGCATATCTGGTCCCTCTTCTTCGTTTTGTGATTTTGCAGGCTTCCAAGCTAATTGTGTGATGGCCTTTGAACTGGTTGGATATGTGCTAGGAAGGATCAGATGGGACTTCATATAGGGGAAGGAAGATGGGTGCTAACCTTGGGAATTTCACAGCAAGCATCTGAATGGAAAATCCGTTCTTGAAGTCCACGGAGTGGATAGCAAAGAAACCAGTCTCGCTCCCCACAGCAAGATAGGCTACATCACCCACCATAGAATCCAGGAAATCTATGGCAGTGACCGGATGAGTCTCAGAAATCGTTGACCGACAAATGAAGGCTTTGGAGCTCTCATCTTTCGCCCATATATTGACCTTCTTATCTCTTCCAGCCGTGGCAAAAACGCTCGTGGTCGCAGGTGCCCATGCAGCGTCCAGTATCATCCGAGTATGGCCCTTGGGATTTGAATCTGCAAGCTTGTATGTGGCTTTCTCATCTGCATCGCGCTCGAAAACGGCCCATTGTCGATCTCGACCAACACTGAGCAGGAATTTGTCGTCTGCGGAAAATCTCAACCTCGTTACGGTCAGGGAGTGTGCTGTAAGAGGTGGCCTTATTTCAAGCCAGCCCTTGGTCTCGAATAGCCTGATAACCGCGTGATCGATGGAGCTGGCTTTACATGCCGTGGCTATAAGTGTGCCGTCATGACTGGCAGCTAGACAAGATATTTCATAACCGTGTCCGTACAGCTTCTCGATTTCGGGCCAGAGGGTATGTCGAGAAAGATGCTCTTCTGAAGGGGGATGGTCAAGGTTCAGTGTAGACTTGTGCACGATAGATGCTGGGTCCACAGCATCCCTTCCATGGCTATTTCCATTCACCACCTCTACGTCGTCGGCGACAGCTTCGATGGCTTTGTTCGAAAGACCCAATACTGGCATATTCGCAGCATCTGGCATCTCTTCGATATTTGATCCTCCAATTCCACATAGCTTGCTCAGGAGATTTGCAACCGCCTTGGGCTCACTGAATACCCGGAGTAACTTCTCGTCCGCTCCAGATACAAATTGTGATGTTCCTAGCGAGTCTATACAGTTGAGATCGTAGCCATGGATTTGAGGTCTCGCCATCTCGTGCCAGGATTCTTGATTCCCCCGCTTCCATTTTGCGTGCAGTCTCGTCGTTTGATCAGAGCTAGTCGAGAGTAGGTAATCCCCATCCTTTGACCACGCGATGCCCGTAATCGACTGCGTATGTCCGCTGATTCCAACTCCTTGGATCCATCTATCCTGTTGACTTTCAAAATTCCATAGCCTCCAGCTACCTGTCCGTCCAAGACAGGTAACTGTCTCTCCTGATGGTGACCAGAGACCTGTCCAGAATCCTCCCGTGCTTCCTGTAGCTGACGTAGAGCCTTTCTCTGCACTGATTTCGCCTAGTCTCGTAGTCGTTACCCAGACGCCGGTCGCAGCATCTGACTCCCATATTGCTAGGGAGTTGTCTGCTGATGCAGAGAGCAACTGTAATTTGTTGTCGCCATACCTCCATTTCGTGCTGTAGATCCAATCGTCATGGCCAAGCAACAGTGCTTCAAAGGTCGCCGAGAAATCGAGATCTTGAGCTTTGAAGCGATGAGCTTTGTTAGAAAGAGACTTTCCAGGCATGAAAGCACCTAGAGATGGATCCGGAGTTGCTGCCGCCGCCGGTAGCTCTTTTCCTTGATGGATTCGCCATAATCGAATGTACTTGTCCTGACTAGCAGATGACAAAAGTAGGTCACTATCCGGCTTATCATTTTCTCGAATAAATTCTAGAGATCTAATCCAGCCCTCATGGCCTGCGAGAGTAGCTTGAATTTTGAAATCCGATCCCTTCTGCCCATCCAATACGTACAATTGAATGATGTCTTTCGTCCCAGCCACTGCCAGCACATAAGAATCAGGAGCACCCGCCAAAGGGCTCAGCGCCAAAGCTAGAGGGAAGAACCTTGGAGCAATAGTGATTGTTTGCTGCAGCGACGCCACATTCTGCTCGTCCAGAGACCATATCTTGACGATGGCATCCGCGGAACCCGATGCGAAGATCTTAGAGCCTGCAGCTACAGCTATGCAGTTGATGGAACTCTGGTGATTTCTGTTCTCTTGGTGATGAAGAGTCTGTATGCAGTGATAATGCCTAGTCGATGCATTTTGTCTCCAAATACTCAAATTCTTGTCTACGGATCCGCTGAGCAAGATGCCCTGGGATCCGGGGAGGAACTTGACGGCATTCACGACATCTTCATGGCCCTTAAGAATCTCAAAGATGCCTCGCGAGTCGGAGCCCTGTACATTGTTAGTATAAGACTCGATATGAAGATTCCAAATTCCAACGCCGGAGTCCCAGAGTCATTGCTGGTCTCGTGACTGAAAACTGAGAGACCTACTTGTGGCTGCCATAATGCAATGTTTCTATCAGCACCAAAAGCCAAAATGCCAGACTTGTCCCAATCAGCAGCAGATGGGTGTCTGTTGGCACCTGCTGCTTGGTAATCGGCGGTGATCTGGAGCATTGTCAAGGCATCGGGTGAGGCAGAAGCATCGACGAACGAATATTTCAGGGCGTAAAGATACTATCAAAGTAACAAGAACCAGTACTCGTAAACTCAGGGGTAAATACAGCTACGGTTGTTCCGTGCTTGAAATGAATCGTGGAGTGAGTGACTGGGTATCTAGAGTCGATGGTTTTGGTTTTTTTTCGGGAATTTTGCGCTAAACTGTCACGATGTTTCTTGATATTTCTGCGAATCTTGGACAGCAAATACATTTTGGCTTTCAAAGTTCTCATTCATTAAGCTAAGTCATTAGGGAGTCTCTTTAATTTCGATTCTTCTAAAGAAAAGAATGGCCCGCGACGTCTTTTGCGATATAAATGCTGCTCCAGAAGCAATGCAATCCCTTAGTGGTGCCACCTCGTAAGCGAGGCTTCACCCAAAATTCTCAAACGAAGATTCTCCAGGTCTTTCTTTCCACAATATTCCCCCACCAACCTCAACAACTCTTCGGGTCCTGATAACATCACACAAATAGCTCGCTATGGCATCCGAGGAGAACATTTTGATTCTGGTGGAGTTCACGTAAGTCTCTGGAGTCTCGGACGCCCTCGGAGGAAGTGCTAACAAGGCTAGTGGTGGATTGGAGATGCTCTTCTCAGATGAACGCAAGCACAAGCTATCCGTGCCGCCCAGAGACAATCAGGGCAAGGCTGTCACAGTTGGCTGGCTCGTTGACTATCTTTGTGAAGAAGTGATGAAGGACTCAAGAAAGGAGATGTTTGTTCTAGATGGGCACGTGTAAGCCATCATCTCCATTCGCTACTTCTTTATCACTTTCGTTGCCAAATCAATCCATCCTACATATCAATATTACTGCTTGGACGCCTTCGGTTCTATGCCATCGCATTATCAGCTTCAGCTTGCCACGGATGTTTAAGCACTCATCACCGTTTACTCGTACAAATACAAACAGCTACATTTTACTAACGGCGTTAATGTACATTGCAGCCGTCCAGGAATACTAGTACTGATCAACGATGCCGATTGGGAACTTGAGGGAGAGTCCTCCTACGCGCTGCAACCTAACGACAACATCTTGTTCGTATCAACTCTGCACGGGGGGTGATCATGAGGACCTGTCGATCAGAACTCGCTTCAATGCAATACTTTACTGCAGCCCAATTGTTTCTCAAGTACTCGAGTAGTACGGATCTATTTTTCGATTCCAAATACGAAGCCACGACGCCCTCATCAGAACTCGCAATTCTCGCTCTGGCCTCGTGCGACAACAGTTGGTATAGCATGGCGTGACATGGCATATCTTTACCAACCGCGTCTACGGACTTAATTTACAACACTTATACGATGCAGCGGGATGGCTATGGTGGTGAGCAGGGAGATGCCCTGTAATGATCTGCCACAGGGATGTCGCCCCGCACGCTTGCCTCACCCATTTCCCTGGCTCAAGAATCTCGCCGAGCCCTCTCCACCCTGGCGCCAACACCACCACCACCCGCACGTCCACCATCTGATTTCGCATCCTCTTTAGAACCAAGTTCTAATCAAAGCTCTCAATATGTATACTGATCCCGCTATGGTGAGTGGGCTTCATGTCGCTACGGAAGTCTGCTCTTTTTACAGACTGATAGTCATGACGAACACACTATATATCATCACTCAATTCAATACGGAGGTACCGTATCTAGCATCATAGGTTACACGGCATTCTACATCACGCCTGAGTCAAATCAATAGAACTACTGCAACAGAATGCATTACTGGAAGTCAATCTTTCTCTGCGATTGCAACGGCGCCCAAGCGGTGTAGCCCGAGTAGTGTGGTGAGGTCACGCCCGGAGACGCCGTCCCTTGCTTCGGTAAGTCAACCGCTGGTTACACGAGGCCTTTCTTCAGCAGAGGCACCGACAACGAACGAACTGTTAAGTCGTACTGGGTGGGAGGGGCAAGAACCTACACCAAGGAAACTTCCGTGAAGGCGTGGGATACCGCATGGGTTGATAAGTGCATTGAGGCCAGACCCCGTTACGTGTCCTAATCATGAGTGAAGATAAACTCGTCATCCTCCGCGGCTTTAGGCCTTTCGAAGCTGAATGTATTATTGTAATGGTTGCATTGACAAGTCCTCTGGCCTGGTCTTAGAACTGTGCCAGGTTTTCTGCAAGGGCGAATCGAAGCCCGATGGGTCGTATTTGTCGCGCGCATTTACAGAGGTACGCCTCCATACTGTACCTACCATTGCAGACCTAGAACTCAATAAGCGAGAAGATTCAAGACCTGCCATCTTTATTGAGTGGGTACGGTACCTACCTAGGCTGAGGGGCCCACGGCGGTTAGCGAAACTCTTGAAATCACTTGATTGAACATCCATGATAAACTGAAATGCACACTTCGAACCCTATGTAAATCCCTTTGAATAACAATATCTATAAACTATGTAACCGATGTGTCCAGACATATGTATGATTTTCGATAATTATATAAGATGCCGTTATAAGGAATCCATAGCCCCTCTCCCTCTCCTTCCCCCTCCTCTCTCCCCACAACTCAGACAAGCAAGGTACCTGCGATGCAACATCTTTCCAGACAGTAGCCAGAATTCTTGGACAAAATTCCCTCCCATCTTTAGTACAAAATATTTATCCTCCCTTTTCGGTTGGTGTGTAAAAGAAAATGACAATGACAATGACGAGAAGGAATATATAATGCGAGCCCCCTATGCCGGCTTGATCTCATCTCCAAAGGAATGACAGTAGAACGTGCAACAGGGAAACAGGGGAATAAAAAACGATGGCAGTAACAATGATAACAGATAGACAGCCCCTCCATGCAACCACAAAATGCATCGACTTACTCCCAACAAGCTCGCCCATAAATCAGATTCCCAGTCCCATACAGATATATCCACATCCAATTCCCAGACTAAGTCTATATATACTCTCCCCTTTTTCGCGCTCCTCCTCTTCTTTTCTGGCCGGGTTGGGAGATTATCTAGTAATAATACAACTCCGGACTTGAACACCATCGTAGTCTCATGTGTCGTCAACCATCGTAAATCGCGGGCGTCTGCGTGCTGTTTGTTCTTCCACATCCCCCCACCTCATGCACACTCGTCGCTCCCACACATCCGATCAGTAGAGCCTGTCGCCGAAAACGAGCTGGTGGCTTCGACTATGGTCTTGGAAACCGTCGGGGTGGGCATCTTCGTAGCAGGTTCCCACAGAACTGCCACCACTGCCGCTGCCACTGTGGCTCGACTGGCTCCCATCATCGGTATCGAACATTTCGTACGGACTGCCATGCATATGTCCCCTGCCCGAACTGGTCATGCTATCATTCGGCACACTCATGGTAATGTTACCGCGTCCGGCACCGGTGTAGCTGCTGGCATCGACACCCAAGTTCCGCATCCCAGAGTTCAGCTTCGTGACCTTGCTGTTGGAGTGGGAGATCGTGCCGACCTTGCGGTTCTTGCCGCGGCCCTTGATGCCCTTGTTGCTGTTCTTGTACAGATTGGCAAAGTACTCCCAGAGCTCCTTGTCCGCTGAATGGACGATGTCGCCATCTTTGATTGATGCAAACTTGTTGGTCAGAGCCCGGATGGTGGCGATGTGGAATCTATTCTGGTGTGTCTAAGTATGCACTCTTGTTAGTTTTGAAATATTACTTGATGGTGTAGTCTTGTATCATGTGTAGATCATTGAAAGCAAGAGGAAGAAGAGCGGCAGTTGGAAATATACAGAAAAAGCAAAAACCGATATCTGGAAACCCATGGGCCTCGGCTGAGTTGAAACATTGGCCAAGACTCAAGATGAGAAATAGGACATACCTTGAGGTTTCCAAGCTGGGTGAACTGCTTGCCACACTCGTCCAGTCGGCAGAGGAAAGGTCTCTTTTGATTATGGACGAGTATATGAGTTCGGACGTTGCTTCTTTGAGGGAATCGTTTTCCACAAACGGGGCATGGGTATGGTCTTTCGCCGGTGTGTCTTCTCTCATGGGTCTGAGCAAAGAATTAGCTTTATATAATACTTGAATGCGTAAACGCTGGTTGGTTTACCTTCAAATTTCCAACTTGCGAGAAGAATTGTCCACAATTTGGCCTTTTGCACGCCTAGTTAAGAAATGTCAGCTCTATAAATTGTAGATTGGGCCATGTTACTTACATATGGCCTCTCGCCAGTGTGTTTTCGCTCATGGATATCGAGATGCGTTTTCTGGGGGAAGCTTTTGCCACAATTATCAATGGTACAGTGATAGCGTTTCTTACTACCCTGTGGGTGATTCATGATCGATTCTTCTTCCTGGGGTTCCCCATGCATGAGCTTGTTGATCTTACTTGTCTCTCGTGAATGGGAGTGTCCTCCACTTGGCTGGGGACCTCGCACGAGGGGAGGGGTCATAGAAGCACCTACCACAGGTCTTGTCTGTTCGAGAGAAGGAGTCTGTGGCATTGTCGCCTGAGATTTAGCTTGAATGGCTTTCATTAGCGTGTCGACTTCAGTACCGAAAACGACTTCATCTGCACTATCAATGGGACTCGTTGGAGTAATGGTCTTGGTGATGGTGGAAACAAATGCTGCAGTGTCGGATGGCTTGGCTGGGACTGGCACGTTCCACTGAGGCTCCGTCTTAATCTGTGGACTTTGGCTATGATGCTCCTCAACATAGCTCTGTGGGCTTTGACCGTGGCGCTCCTCAACATAGCCTTGACGGGGGTTGCGGGTATAGAGATTTCCTTGACCATCGTTGGTAGGGGGCTGGGCTAGATGGGGCCGTTGGCGTATGTAGTTTACACCAAATGGTGGAACTGATCCCGTTGAATGCCCTCCCGTAAAAGTACCAAATATGAATGGATTGTGTTGCTGGGGGTGCTGGTTGCAAGTCGCCATTTGACTGGCAGTTGCTCCGCTATAAGAGAAGGCGGGAACGTATTGAGATGCCACATTGGAACGCGTGAGCACAGTAGAAGAAGTTGTTCGAGGATTATATGTCTGAATTAGTCCAGAATTGTCCATCGTATAATATGTGTCGAGAGAATGCTGTGTCTGCTGTTCAGGCCAACGTCCCCAGGCCTGGCCTGGCGCTAGAGCGGTCACTGCCAGTGTTGCGGTAGTGCCTTGCTCGCTGCAAGACCTCGATCTTTATGTTATTTACAGTATTTTCGCAAGAGACTGTATGGCTCAACCAACTGAGAACAGCCGGGAAGGAGTTGATGCAGAAATGAAAGTAAGTGTCCGCCGAAATCAAAGGGAAGAGACTGATGAGGTGTGATAGAACCTGTGAAGGAAAGCCGGGTTGCGTAAATGCAAGAGCGAGTTGGGAAGGCTGTTTGTTGTGTAACTTGGATGAATGCAGCAGTTGAATGGACCAGATGTGCAACCAAGATAGAAGGAAGTAGGAGGGTTTGCCAATCGTTCGCTATGTCAGTCCGAGATCTCACAAGCTTAAGATGGAGAGACGATGGATTCATATACAGATTGGCGATACTACTCCCCCACCTCCGCTAGGAGCAATATTCGCCGCGGAGAGCCAGCCCATGATCCCACGTTGAGAGAAATGACACTACACCAATAGGAAGTCTCCCGCTGCCCGCCTGGCTTTGAAACAGGGCAAGGCTGCTCGATGAGCTGTAATATCCTCATTGTGACACTGTTGAATGTAGACTCTCCCACACAAAATCATATAGCAAAAGCTTTCAACGAAGTTGAGAAAGGAGACTAAAACTGGAGTGCCATATTTTCTTAAAGGTGACAAGGGGGTCTCGACGGGGGTATGCATGGATTTGAAGACAAGTGGAAAAGATGAGAAGACCAAACCAAAAATGGACGGCGCCAGTCAGCAGGCGAATCTGTTCGGCACGTCAGAATCGAGACCTCACCATCGTAGGGGGGGGGGGATGTGGCTTTGTTGCAGCCTACTAGTATCGATCGAACCTGCAACGCACTGGACCTACTGAGCCCATTGAGCTACTTACAAGTACAAGGAAGAGGCGCTGCGGCTGGTGACGGGAGGGATGGCGAATCTAGCAAATCTAGGTCCAATTAGGGGCAAGTGATGCGACACAGGGATGTGCGTCTAGCATCTGTACTGTAAAAAGAGGGAAAAGAGGCCATAGAGAGAGAGGCAAGCTGCTTTTCCAACGGGGGTCAGGGATGTTTAGATGCACCAGACGCACCAGACGCACGATCTGAGATGGGGAACAAGTGAAAACTGGTACTCGTAACTCTGAGGCTGCAGCACCCCTACCTACGGAGTAGCTTTCGTAAACTCGACTTCAAGTCTACCAATGGTGGGCGCGTGTGTTGCAGGTGTGCATTGCAACCCATGCCATGCTACTGCCAGCTGGGCGCGGGAAAAGATTAAGCTTGCAAACTATGCGTGGGGGTGGACACGGCCCGATGCGGTCGCGGGCTGCACCAAGCCTCCCTTGGCAAGAGGTTAGTAATATACGACTATGGCAGCGATCATGATTAGTAGCGCTGGGAATCGGTGGATGGGATGGGATGGGGATGGGGATGGGGATGAGGATGGGAGAAGGAAGGGAAGGGAAGGGAAGGGTCCCATGGGCCATGGCTGCGGGCGGCGCAGAGCCTGGACCTAAAACTAGTATTGCCTGTCCATCGAGGCCCAACCGTTCGTCGTCCAATAAGACCGGTGGCTGACATGAATAACTAGCACTAGACCTAATTCTTATTCGGACCGCTCTACTGTACGGATCGCGCGCGAGATGTCAATATACAGTCATTAAGGTACGGAGTAGACAGACACTCCCACTCCCGTTCTTAGGTTACTTCAGTACTTGGTACAATGGGTATGATGGTACTTACTGTACTCCGCACACGCGAAAATGGCATATAACGGAGGCTTCTCGACCAATGTGTTTTCGTGTATGGAGGTAGCAGCCATGCTGCTGCAACAACTCATCATGATCCGCGGAAACACCTACGTATGTTTTGCAGCACGCGCAAAGCTCTACCGGTAGGCGTGTCTAGCTTCCAAAAGAGGAAGGTATCTGCAAGCGTCTCCCAACTCCAGGACGCCAGATCGCCGACATGTTGACAGATTTCTCGAATGTGTAACAACCAAAATGGGAATGGAATCGGGAAGTTTGCTGGATTGATGTTCAGCTTGCGGGTTGCGGCTTGATCCCAAGGCAATGGTTCATGGGTTCGTGATACGGCGTACTGGACGACTACCCAGGTACACAGCGTATGTACTTAGTCCTACAGGAGCGCGCGGCGGGTTTGGGAGCAGAAAGTTTCCTTGGAGATCTTCTCCAACAACCATATATTGCAACGCCTAGCGCTTGAGATGACCTAGGCGCTTATTTCGCCTTCAAATTGGCGGGGATTAATAGCTCCCGCGATTAGGAGTAAGACATGCTGCAGGAACAGAACGCATACGATTTCGGACCGAGAGCTTCTCTACAGTACGGACCATTATTGGGTCCCGACTGAGGGGTAGAATCTGGTCATGATCCATCGTTCGGGCCGCGTGAACTTTCTCATAAGACAGTCTTGAACGATGCTGGGGGGCCTTGTACTGGTTGCATCCCCGGGCCATTATTCCGGTTCATGGGCCCCCTGCAGATGCACCCAGAGCCGTGGTTGACGATCAGACCCCAGACTGTCTTTGGTGTAAAGTAGCGGAAAGGCGAAAAGGGCAAGGGCTTCATCCTGACACTTGGACAAGAATAGACGCTGATGACCCTAGATATTCTCGTTGGCACGTTGCGGTGGTAGACAGTCCAAATATAAAGGGAACGAGAGGTTTACCTGTTATTGAAATCGAATCAAGATAGAAATCGATTCAAACACCCTCAACCATTTTCTTTGACACTGGGCAGTACCAGTGGGCTAATAAGATATGCATGCACTACTCATAGATGCATATATGTGCGTGTTCTGCGCATAACGAATAAAGAGAAATATGGTTAACCAGCGTCATGTGACATGATCTAAAAATCTATAGTAGACACAGCCCCTCATCCTATCCCCGAGTTTCAATCTAGATGTGTTATTGCATTACAAAACTCTGACAATAGATCAGAACAATGAGAAGGGACTTGCCGTTAAATCCACCTTTTGATATTACGCTACGAACACACTAGTTTATCACCTTACCTTCGTATGTTAAAGGGTGTTATCATAAATACTGCAACTTTCCACAACATGAGTATGCCTTTACAGGGCTTATATGGATTCTAGCAGCCGGGAACAACCTTATTCTAGTAGAAAGTGGGTTTTTTTTAGCAGTTTGATCACTAAATAAGGCATACATGATCGATCCATGGGGCCTTTTTAACCAATTTAAACCGTCTATTACCCTAGTCACATCCTGGGTTCAAGTGGACAAGTGCAGTATTTATGACAATACTCTGTAACATTGCATAGGTACATACAGTAACCACCTGCATGTCAGGATCTGGGATTAACGGCCACTACAAGGTTCCGAATAGCATCAGCGCACTGACCATACGGATAACCCGGTTACCTGGATTAAAGGCGGGATGCTGCAGTGTGCCGTCCGGGGTCCTGGGGTCTTCAGATCATCCAAGTTTGACAGCTCCAAACCAACGAGTAGGATCTGCCGCATCGGTTTACACTGCAGGCTGCGCACATCGAGAACTTTGTTTATTCTCTAAAAGGAATCTTCTGTACGAACGCTGCAATCTATTCACGACTAGCAATCAGTAAGGGGAGAGACAGCGTGCGGTTCTTCCCGCCAGAAGGCTGCATTTAGGGCTGCCGGACCGGTAGTCATCTGCATGCACCTTGCTTGAGGAAATGACCGCAGATATGAGAGAATCAGATGAACTGGATAAGAGGGGACATGTCGGTGGACCTTGCATCAAGTGTGTTGGGAGTATGGCGCTTCGCGCTCAAACGGCGGCTCCATGGACGAGCAATTCATCGCGCCTGCCTTTTTTTTTTTTTTTTTTTCATCAGATCAGTAACGTTGCTGCTGAATCAGTCTCGCAAGATTTTCCAGATTCGGGACCTTTTTCCTGGTGCGCAGGCGCGACCACCCCAACAATGCATTGCGTTGCGCAATGCAATTGACACTGTTGATGCATTTGAATCGGGAATAACTTCAACTGACCTACGTCTCCAAGTCACCATATTCAAGAACAATGCATCAAATTTTCGCTTGCTTTAGCAGTAGACATAAGATGTCCTTGTTAATACTCGGAGTTTTCAGAGTTCCAATCATAGAGCAGTCTTCGCGTACTCATTAGCTAGTCGTCTACATGTATATATTTCTATTCCTTTTCATTGGTTCTAAAGCGTATAATAAAGCCGCTTCTTAGTCTCATATCAAGTAGACTGCCAAGATGCGTAAGGATTTCTCTTCCTGCTCTCAAAATCTCCCTGGTACTACTCCTATGGCCAACCCCCCACGAACGGAGATGGCTCCTTGAAAGCCTCGAGATCTAGAATTCATTCCTAGGATATGTCACATTGTTCTCTGCAAGCAATCCGGGCGGACATGGGTTATCTCTTGATATGAGAATATTATGCAGCTGGGGTTTAGAAATCGAAGACCACACAGCCCGCCCTTATTTTTCCTTGCAAAATTCATTTCAATATTTCGCTTTCCTCCGAGAACTTGAAGGGTTTCATTGAATGTGCGGCCCTACAGGGGTTTGTTCGCGATCCGAAGAAATGTGGCCGGGGTCTACAGATCGAAGGGGTTTCTAGATCGGATCGGATCGGATTGCAAGGCCATTTATTATGTCAAACTCTATCCAACCTCCCCCCCCAGCGGCTGATCTTGATTCAATGCATCTTTGAAGTGGACGCAGCCCTTTTTTCCTTCGTATGTGATGAGTCTAGATTCTAGAATTCCAAGATATTCAGAGTCCCGACATAGGGCTGCGGGGTCAATTCGTGAGGTCGCCGACTATTCTCATATTCGGCTGTACATGAAACTCGGGCCCACCTTGTTGTCGAAACCCTACGATCACTATATGACAATAGACGTAGCTCTCCGTCATGTCGGTCATTGGTTATTCGATAGCCTCAGATCTTCATGTCGGGCTTTCCTTACCTCCCTCTTTGTATATAAGGCAAGGCCCTGAATATCATTAGCTGGGGTCGTACATTCTTACGTCTTTTACTACATTTTCTCTGATACTGTATATATGCGAGCCTGTACTTCCCTTTCCCCATCCTCAATGCATAACCGCGGTAGTCCAGATATTTCCCTCACTACCTACCTTGAGTACGTACGCGTAATACCGCTCAATAGGAAACATAGGCGCATTTGATAGAACGGCCAGCGGATACCAGATACTCAAGAGTTTCAAGGCTGTGTCTTATTCCCGCTTGCCTCCCGTTGGGCAGCAACACTGCCTACCGCAGTGTGGGGGGCTCCTATCCAGTCTTTGCTAATCAAAACTCAAGGCCTGTTCTCTGAACAATCTTTCAAGGCCTGTCCACGCGCAGGCTCTTTTCTTTCCCCCCTGGAAACCAGACCAGCCGAGAGATGAAGTTGGAGAATAGCCAGATATGTAAGGTACAAGGTACTTCCCAACTACCTCTGGATATGTGCTTTACCGCGATTAACCGCCTGTGATTTGGCATCTTAGTGACTAATGTCGACAAAGAACGTGATTGTTCCCAAAGGGCTATTGTAAGTCAATTGTTGAAGGATTTCTACCTAGTACTTTATGTTCCACACCTGAATTCCGCTTTTGGTTTAAAGAGTGCGTATGTTGAATTACGGAGTTTGGGAATGAAAATCTCAAGTGAGATGTAACTCTATGAATCGTTTCAGAAGAGGGAGTATGCTTAGAGGAGTCAAGTCAACTAAACTTCCACACTGGTTTTATATTGATATGCTCGTATTGTTTCCTTTACAAACTCTATTCCCACCTTTCCGTGAAGGCTTAAAGCATTATTGGAACTACGGAGGGAAGTATTCCGTATACACACCGCAACTCCTCGCACTTTTTCGAATCTGATACTCTCCGTATGAGCATATCCTGCCCTGTAAATAAATATTCCGCGCCTCTTATACCGCTTAAGTTTAATATAATGCGGAGCTTTCCAGGTTCCAGTTAAGAAGTTTTACTGCAAAATTCCCTTGGCTCGACGGTATACTAGGGTCAAGAGCCAATTATATACGCGGGGTCGTCAAGCCACGCTCACGCTAAGTAGTGGGGAGTGGGAGGGAGTGACAGACTTAGTAAATAGAGGCGAGTACCGACTACACCGCTTACTTAGTAAGTTCCTGACATTTACCTTGGTGCTAAGAGTCGGAGATCTTTTCCTATATGGGCTATACTTTCCTCATTCAGAAGTTATAAGCTCTATGATCCACAATCTTTTCATGTCGTCTACTTCGTACACCGTAAGATCAGTATAGGTGGGTGCACTAGTAGACGAACTAGCGCAAGAGGCATGATGTATCAACTTTCGATTCGATCAAAATTTAAACTTTTGAGTTACTACTTTCAAAGCATTCTATTTCTTAGTTATAAGTATTCTTACTCCTCTACTAGCCCTCCTGGTATTCCAACTATGGTTTCAACGAGACCTGTATGGAGGAGTTGGAATACCTACCTAGGTATGTAGAATTTTCGGAAGCTAGCCGCTAGATCGCACTAAAATGCACCGATCACTTAGTGTCCAGCGCCAGCGCCCCCGAATGTCGGGCGGGTAAGTTCGGTAAAGGCTTAGCGAGGACCCCTAAAAGCACGGACTTAGGGAAGGGCAGGGCAGGGGAAAAGGGGGGGATGTGATGTGATGGTCGTGACTTCACGGTATCCTTATGTCGAATTCCTTAGCTTCTTGCACAAGATATTAGATTAACGGCTATACGCACTTCCGGAAGCCTTCCAAAGGAATATTGTAGTAAAGTCATGATATGATTGATGATGTTGAGATTATCATTTTCTAAATATTTGCATAAACAAACACTTTACATTCAGAAACTAGTGAACAACACTTAATAAAAGCATCATATGATCCCAAGGATAACCGCATCATCCAGCGTGATGAAAAATAATCAAACTAATTAAATATCATCTGATTTAATCTGATTAGGTTTGATTTGATTTGATTTGATTCGGTTCTCTCTACTCTGATTTGATTTGATTAGATAGCTCTAATCAAATCAAATCAAATCAGATCATTTCTCACGCTGCCATGGCATCATCCTACACGTTCCCGCAAAACCCTCCGAATTCCCTCCGGATTCTCCCACCCTTGTATGCTTAGATATCTACCTAGTTACTATAGCCATGCACCACCTGTATCTTAATAAACGGCAAAGAACCCCTTCCCCTTGCACCGGACCAAGAAGGCATGGCAATGAAACGAGAGATCCATCTGCTGATTTCAGAACTTTGGAAATGGCAGTAGACAGGAGTCATAAGAACTCAGAAACTCGCGCGGCGCTTCATTCATTTACCTCGTTCCTTGGAATCATTGGTATTCATTCATTCCTATGCTAAGCTGACGCTAGATTGTTTGCTTACTTTATGGGGAGAGATGAGAAGGAAGAATGCGACAGCTGCTTTCTTTGTTGGTGGTCAAGCCTTGGTAGCTACGCAAGCAAAATCCCGTAAACGACACGAAGCATCTCTGCCTATGGAGTGGGAAAGTCTCGTTACGATGGCTTGGATATTTCTTTTCTTCAAGTTTAAGGACTCTTGGATCTCGTCATGAATTTTGTGATCTCCATCACTATGTAAAACAAAACTCAGAGATTTGTGTTCATTGAAAATTGAGCAAAAATGATAACCCCGGTATATAGATAGGTACGCGTTGCTCCCAACGGCTAGGAGGACCTGGGTTTATCTCACAGATCCTGACTTCGTCCCTCTGAGTTACTATCTGCTCACAACCCATACGCCCCTCTTTCCTCCTTTCCTCTCTTCCCTTCACCCCTTCCTACCACCCTATTCACCTATAAATACAACCCCCCCAACCAAAACAGCATACTTCCCAGCCCAACATTGACCACCAAATGCTGTCCCAGACTCCACGCCATGCTATACAAATACTTCGGACTGAACACCGTCCAGATAAAAAGATGCGTCCTCAGCACCGTACAAGCAGCCATCACCCCAAACAAGGCACAAGTAACAAACATCGTCAATAATGCTAAATGCTGGACAAATATGCCCTTCTCTTTCCCCCCTGTCTTATTCTTCAACTTCAAAAGCAGCAAATTGGTAGCAGATGTCCAAAAAATCGGACCCGTCCAATTTGATACAAACGTCAAAACTCCCACGGCGACAACGTTATATCCCGAGACGCCATTATAGGCAGATGATAGATCGACGGATGAAATAGCGTTCGAGCCGCCAAAGGCAAAAAATGAGCTGTACTGGAGGAGCAGGGAGGTGGTGCTTATCTCGATGAGCGATAGGTCCAGGTCGGCTATGAGGAAGAACTGGATTTCGAAGAGTAGGAGGAGCGGGATGTTTGTGGCGCGGGATTGGGTTATCAAAAGGAGCGTTAGGAGGTCATGGATGGTACGCATTGTTGCTGCAACAAGTTGTTAGAGAGGTATTAGAGGGCAAAGGGAGGGGGGTATATATACGGTTTGGTCGTTTATGGCTGAAGCTTGAGGCAACTGTATATGTTAGGGCAAGACCCAGAGCAATGAAAACAATTCGCGCGCGAGTAACAAGGGATACGCCCATTTCTTCGCCGATCATTAGTTTCGCGATGCCGGCCATGAGCTCGGGGGAGTCTTCGTTGGTGAAGGCGAGCTTGAATGTTACTGCTGCTGTTGCTAGCAGTGTTGCGATTGCGGTTGATGCTGTTTGGTTGAAGCGCTGGAAGCCTTTGGTGGCGAGTGATTGCAGGTTCCATAAGTAGGTGAGTGTTACCATTGTCCAGAGGAATGTTTTGTGCTCGAAGAAAAAGGTTCGAGCTATGTCGGGCTCGCCGGCGAATTTTTGGCCAGTTTGGTTCCAACGTCTTGCAAACCGCATTACGATAAGAATAGTAATGGAGCTTAGAGCAAGTAGTCGAGAGCTTAGAGCCTGTTTGCGGTTACTGAAGATGCGTAAGTAATGAGTTTGAATTGTGAAATGTTCAGTTACCATTTGATCCAAAGGAGCATTAGCCACGCTGTAGTGGCCCAATACCAGAAGTGTTGCTCTTCTTCGACGTAACTGCTGGCGAACATCATGATTCCGTATGAAAGAGATATCGCAATGAAAGGAGAGCTAGTTCGCAAGGCATTGAAAACAGTTGGACCTGCTGCAATACTGGTAGAAAAAAGAGCAACAGCAGCAACAGCTTGTCCAATTACGAGTTTCGACACATCATAGTTACTAGCCGTACTGCTCATTAATTCTTGGATCTGCTTCAGCCACTGAGGAGATTTAGTTCTCTGCGAACAATTTCTAGAGTGTATCTGACCTTGGTAATTGCCCCAATCCACCTCTCAAAGTCCGGGTCTTCTCCAGACGCTGGGACGCTTCTGACAATGCCTCTCCAATCACAAGCAAGTTCATCAATACTATTTGATAGTTCCCCGCAGTTCTGTGACGGTCCATCGCCTTCAAATGATGAAAAGGTGGCAGTGACAACACTTAAGATCTGCCTTGCATTTCGTAACAGAATCTGTGTTCTGTCATTCTCTAGTTCAAGTCAGCGTTTTCATTCCCAATTGAATGAAACCCATCTTACTGTTCGGCCAGAACGAAAGGAATTCCGAAATAAAAACCCCAAGATTATTTCGGGGGACAGGAAATCCAAGAAGTGCACCTAGCGTAGGAGCAATATCTGACTGCTCAACTGTGGAGTAGTACTGAAAGTTCTCTTCGAAGAGAGCAGGGGACATGAAGCCTCGGCTGATCTCCGTAAGCTTTGGAGATATGAAGACAAGAGCCGGCGAAGTTTCTCCTGGAGCAGAACCACCATGATTACCAGCATCATTCATGCCGTGGTCTCCACATAGTACCAAGAGAGTTGATTGGAGAGACTTTTTGGTGGCCATGGCTTCATAAATTTGGCTGACAATTCCATCCATTTCACGTTGCTTCGGAATCATATTTGGACTTCTTTGGTCAGCTAAACTCCTTGTAGACCAAGAAAACTGTTACCTTCGAGGACCAGCCTTATGTCCAATATGATCAAGTCCCAGGTAATGAAGCACCATAGTATTCCAATCATCATTCCCAAGTTCACCTGGGACATGCCTCGTAACATTATTGTCCACTTCGGTGAAATCCTAATAGAATATATTCAGCTACATGTCTATGTACACCTGCAACATCTTGACTGACCGAAACAAAAAAGCTTGATGTCCCATCCACCCGATCAAAGAAGTCCGGGAAGAGCTTGAGCCAGGTATCATCTCCGTACATGACCATTTTCCCGGCTTGTTTTGCCTTCATTTGTGCAAGCCATGTATCTTGTGTTGCTAGACTTGAGCTAGTGTCTGATTCAGCGAAGTTGAGGATCACATCGAGGAAAGATGGTATTGATCCTGTGGTGATGGCTTTGATTCTGGGCATGGTAATGGTTGGAGAGGTTGCATGGGCAGTAAAGGGAATGGCGGCTCCGGATGCAATCAAGCTGCGAGCTTATATTAGCTGTCTGGAATACGATTATGTAAGGGTCAATCATACCTTTGAGTAGAAGTGAACCCCGAAAGTCCTGAATAGACGAAGTCACTGCCAATGTTAGCCCGTTCCCTGAGCATTATTGGCATTGGTACCTTCGCAGAGCATCAACCACCATGAATACCACCTTGTCGAACGGGGCTTCTGGTGGAGAGCCATAGTCCAGGATTTCATATTGTGCTAAACCAGAAAGAAATGGTTTATAAGGAAAGAATCCGCTTGCAAAGGTTAGTATGGCGATGGGGATAAGCACGTTCGCAGCAACGAGGAAAAGGGTCCGGATTCCAGGCGCCATTTTCTAGATTTTATCTCAATTAAAACCTCAAGGCCCAGAGAATATCAGAGTCGATAGCACTGAGTCTTGGAGCTGGAACGATGAAGGGATAGCCATTTCTGCCCCGACAGATTGTTTAAAGGACGGACGTCAAGGTCGCGCGTCAGCAAATCTGGCTTGGCGAACGCGTTTACTGTACTGTTCGTCCGTAGTGCTACATGTACGGAGTACGATAAGAAAAGCTTATCGGAAGTAATTCATGATTTTTTTGGCTGTTTTTTTCTGGGGGGGGGGGGAGGGGGGGTTTGTATGGAAAACGTCTATTGAAAACTGTGTGGTATTTCAATATTTGCAGTTACTGACTATCATGTTTACACGCCAGAACTGTCTTCATTCTTCGAGGGAACCGCTGCATACAAGCCGCTTAAATGACTTTCCAGACCAAAACTCCACCCAAATTCCAAATATTCCCACAACAAACGCCTGTTTATAAGCTCATTGACCTCGTCGACAGTATCCTGTAAAATCTATTTCTTCCCTTTAGACTTCCCAACTCTTGCGCCGTTCTTGTACTTTGGGAAGACGATCGATGCTGTGCGACTGGACTTGTGCCTGACCTTCTTGGCTATCCGGCCTTTGGAGGGCCTTGAGGTGCCTTGATCGATTTCCATGTCTGACAGTATGTTAGATTTTAATCGAATAAGCATCGCACAGTGTAAAATAAAAAGACATACCCTCGGTCTGCTTTGCCGTAGCGGGGTCGGTATTGGCGTTTTTCGCAGTGGCTGTGAGAATATTAGATCTATGTAAGGAGCAAAAAATCAAGAATCGATTATTACCTTCTACATCCATATCTATCTCTGCTTTGGCAGGCTTTGGTTTTGGCTGGGAGGCCAATTCAAGAAGCTTTGCTGACAGTCGCTCGGTCCTGGCATTCTCGACGGGTCCAAACACATTGGCCTTGAGCTTTACATTGTTCGCCTTGTTGGTGCTCGCTCGTGCTCCTTTCGCCATCTTGAGTAATTCGGAGGGGCTGGGTGTTATAGCAGATGCGCAAATATTGGAGTTTTCGTAATTGAGTTGCAGTTGCAGATGTGGTTGTACTGTAGTAAAATATCAAATTTCAGTGGGGCGGGGCAGCTTACAGCAATATTGCCGCAATCCAGCCGCCGGTCACCGTATTCATGTTTTCTGTTTGAGGCAAGACGCAGCCTCGATTCACAATGACTGTGATAGAGCCGCCGGCAACTTGTTCTATACATTCGCCTCTCATTTGCATTTGATGCTACGCAAATACGAACCTGAACAAAGGTCGTACCGCGCTATTATATGTCTGCTAAACTTCCATTTCCTTTCCTTTCCATACCAGAAAGCATTCGAATATCCTTCATGCATTCACCCCACCTGCGATCTCTCCACGCTTCCTAACGCCTGCCGCAGCCAGTCCAACATCTGGCAATGGCCTCTGGGGGATATCTGGACGCAGACGCCCTCATCCGATATGTGAAAGACGGGGGACATCTTAATAAAACCCTCTCGGCAATCTGTGCAGCAGAGGGAGTGGGCAAGAACGGCGTCAAAAGCGAACTTCAGGCCCGTATCATCGAGAGTAAGTCATGTCAGTTTGGTTCTATAACATATGTTATACTTAAGCCAAATCAACATCACCATTCCCCCTTCTGTTTCACTCCCTGTTCACTTAGCTACTGCAGCCTATTGATGCTAACACTGCTCTCCCCCACCAGAGATCCGTCATTACTTCACGCACAAGGACGCCCAAAAATTCGACCGCCTCAAAAACATGATTTACAACCCTCAATCGATCGGTCAAATGGGTACCAACTACGGGGGGATGGCAAGCTCGTCTTCACCTGCTGCGCGAAGTACTCCAACCGCCGCTCCAGGCGCGTATCTCAACAACGGATACAACATGGGAGGGGCTGTTGCTTATCGGGGCTTTGTCTCGCAGAGTAGGAGCGCATCTGACTTCACTCTTTCAACTGCTAATCTAACGATGGCAGAACTTGGGTTCAAGACAAGTCCGTTCTACAAGATAGAGCAGCAGTTGGGCGACACGCTTCAATGTGAAGGTGAGGGGAATACGTTCTGGTTGCGCCGGATTCACTAACAGTCCCCAGTTATGCCCCACCATAGACATACAGTCAAGACGACCATCAAAGTTCAGGACCATGCCATTTTACATCGAGTTAGTAAGGAGCCCAATCTACGGGTTATGGTATTTTGCGCGGCGGAGGACAAGCCTGGACAAAATATTGCCTTTCCTCACCAATCGGAAGTAAAAGTCAATGGAGGAGACATCAAGGCCAATTTAAGGGGTCTCAAAAGCAAACCAGGCTCCACAAGACCTGTAGACATTACTAAGGAGCTGCGTCTCAATTTACCTGCTTATGGCAATCTTGTTGAGATGACATATGCCCTGACATCTAAGGCAGGTGGAACTTCATCAGTTAGATTCTCATCCCCAGCTCCTTGCCTATTTTTCCCACTTGCTTTACCCTTTGGCGCCGCAGTTGATAAAGTCGGATACTAATTGTACTTTAGAAATTCCATCTTGCGATATACGTCGTCAAGGTGGTGCCAGTAACGGAGCTAGTAGAAGTACTCAAAAACGGAAAGAGGATAACAGAAAAGTCTGTTTTGGATGATAGTATGTTCCCCTCTCTGGAGCTGGGGCTCGAACTAAAGCAAACACAGTGGTCAGCAAGGCACGTGATGCGGATATCGTAGCAACGGCCTCTGTTCTGTCGTTGAAATGCCCATTGTCGACATTGAAGATTGATTTGCCATGTCGATCTATTTCTTGCAGGCACAACCAGTGTTTCGATGCAACGTCATATTTGCAGCTTCAAGAACAAGGTCCAACTTGGCTCTGCCCTATTTGTAACAACTCCGCTCCGTTTGACACCTTAGCCGTTGACGAGTAAGTGTGACCCGATACTAGCGCATTTGAACTACACTGACCATTCCGACAGATATGTCAAGAGCATCCTGAAAAGCACATCCAGATCAGTTGATCAAGTAACCATTCAGCCAGATGGCAAGTGGGAGCTGAACACGAGAAAGGAACCCAACTCAAGGAACAGCGGCGTAGCGAGCGCGAGCGACGATGATGACGACCTTGTGGAGATCACCAAATCTGGCGACAGTGTGAAGATGGGAACACCTCGTGCATATGGAACCCCATTAGGATCAGTCACGAATGGATCTGCCCCTCCATCTGGGCCGCCGAAAACTACATCATCTAGCAGTAGTACAAAGCGATCAATCTCAGCAGTCATTGACTTGACCTCAAGCGGCGATGAAGACGATGAACCATTAGCACGACCACAACCAAAACGACAACAAACCAGCGGTCATACCCCGATGCCACCAGTCTACCGACCGCCAACCAATGGATACTAAGGTACAGACATACCTTTTATGTTATATTATACCATCTGGTATTCTTGTAAGATATATTAATAATTCCCATGGCTTCACGTTAGCATGAGGCGTTTGGGAAAAGGATGAAGGAGTAACATGGCGTTTGGGAGGAACCAGTTAGTGGAAATACCTTTGCTATCCCATTTAGCTACATGTCTCTGTAGCAAGCATTTCAAAAGTAGTGCCATTACTCCGGCCAAGTTGAACATTCGAACTTGAGTCACACAACGAAAATGAACTTCTCCACCATCTTGTGCAGCCGCTTCCTGAACATGTACCCGCTACTCCCCATTGTAGTCATATGAATTGCTCTGCGTAGCAATACGAAACCTAAGATGAACTTCCAAACGGAGCACCTGTGGAGTGTTCTGGATCAAATCTCCGTTTGGCAAGTGTCACAAGCTTTGCAAATCAATCCTGAGTAGCGCACGATGCGAAAGCGTAAGTGTTCCGCGACGCAAACAAGTGTTGGATCACAAGCAAGCCAGTCTGATCTGAGTTCTTCATTCGTGTATGCTAGGGGGCTTCATCACTTGAACGGAGCCGTTGTAAGTTGCGGAACTACGCGGAACGTGTTTATTGAGATAGAATGGAATGAGGGGTGACCGCTGTATTAGATCAGATTGTTGTGAACTGCGTTGTCAAACCAGGCGTCCCCCAACCGTGAAATAGCACTTGTCCGTCCACCCCACTCACTCAGTCACTCACTCAGAACAAGCCCCCCAATTCCGAGCTCTTAATAACCTTAGCCTGTTTCGGAAACACCTTCTCACAAAGCATCTTATGCACCTCAACATCATAATCCGCACAGCAATCCTCCAACAGCACCAGCCTGAAATCCAAATCCGCAAGCTGCCTCACCGCACTCAGCACCGCTCCCGAAGTAATAACTCCCCCGATAACAATAGTATCAATGCCCTTGGCCCTGAACTCATCCAGCAGGGCCTTCGAAGGATCTCTCATAAAGGTGCCGAATCTGATTTTCCGGTAAAACATATCGCCGTCCCTGGGAGCGACCTTGGCGTGGATTTGGGTGGTTGCTGCATCGGGGTGAATTGCGGCGCCAACTTCTTCGCTGGATTTGAAGGCCGAGAAGGCGGGCGCATGGTCGGGGATAGCGGCCACTTCGGCGGCGTCGAGTGCGGCTCTGATGTAGGCTACTTGGGCTCCATTCTGGCGGGCAGTGGAGATGGCTGATGCTGCGTTATCCAAAACCGAGGCACTAGTCTCTGAGGGAAGGTGGGATAGGAAGCCGACTTGGAGGTCGAGCAGAAGAAGTGCTGTCTTCTTAGGCTCGAATGGTGTGGCGGCCATTGTGATTATTATGACTTTTAGAGGGGTTTGAAATCTTGGGAAGTGGTTGGAAAAGTTTTGGATAATTAGAATTGTTTTGATGACTGGAAGTCAAAGTTTTATATGGTCTTTGATGTATCGTTTGCATGATCCATTGAACTTCTTGTCGCCGTTAACTCCATGGGCTGTTGAAGAACCCTATTTTTATGCCGCACGGATCATCAAGCAGCTCGTGAAGTGGAGATGGAGTTTGAGGAAGCCGATTAAGGCCCTATCTCCTGCTTACGTCCGGTCTAGAAAGAGCAGTGACTACTTTGCAATTATTCTCCCAGCCTTCGACGATTACAGATACCAAAATGGTAAGCCGTGCGAGAATAATATGAATTCAGTACCACGTAAGTATATTTGCGTTAGAAGTGGAAATGGAGGCATTGTAAGTAATGACACATTAGAACGGCGCATTATCCACAGGAATTAATGCCTGGAAATGAACGACTTATACCCAGAAACTAAAGGTGAAGAAGTGGTTTGTGTTGGTGATGTCTGCCAGCTATGTACGAAGCGAGAGCCACGAAGTGAAAGAAAAGGGGAAGAGGAAAAAGGGCAAGGAGAACTCGGTTGGCTTTCTACGAGAAATTTACGACTGTCTGATGGACGAATCTTATGATGGGAAACTCAAAATGCCGCCTGTTGATCTCCAAAACCTCAAAACACTTGAAGTGCCAGTCAAAATCAATCAACAAGTAACTCGCTTATTGCGAAAGAAATATTGACAACGAAGTTCCGAAAGCGCTATCGAAGGACTGTCTCCGTTCTTTAGAAAACTTGAGCAAACCAGATCGTTACAAATATCAATCCACAAGGAATGGGCTCACCATATCCCTGTAGTAGGCGGTCCATTGGCGACCACGTGCTTCAATTGAAACTTCAATAAATATGTAATTCGTAGAACGTGCAAGGCAAAGGAAGTAGGTCCGGAACTACCGGGATGTTCTCGTCGAAACAATGCTAGAAGCTGTCGCGTGACGTGAATACTAAAGATGATACGAAGATTTATGATATGGATGGAGTGAAACCAACGATAGACGGATAATTCTCTTTTCCAACACGTTGTGTCGATTTCATAGACACCCCATCGCCAGCAGGTCAATCTCGGTAATGAGGCTGCAGCTTTTTGAATGATTACTTCGCATGAATATCTCATCCTATGTTTATATTACACGCACATTCTCTATAACGCCCACTCACTCACATCGTCCGCCGGCAGTACGAATGGATCATCAATGTGATTGATCGCGAAGTCGCTGCACAAAATACTATCCGGAAGCATTAGCTTACGTTCCCATGAAATGCAAGAACAGGAAAATACTTACCAAGCAGAAGCCACTAAGGCATCTAACTCCGCAATAGCAGAATCTCTCTTCGCACCCGTGACCATGCCCTTACTAACCAGCATCTGTACCTCCCTAATCCTCCTTCCTTTCGTAACACCTACTTGTTCCATAACTTTCCTACCTAAGCAATCGCTGTGAAACGCATGCTGGCACGGGAACACAAAAAATTGTCTACTGAGCAGTGGCAGGCTACAAACATAGCACTTCTCCCCGGGTTCAACAATAGCATATCTATGATCCAGAGCCGCGATATCAATCTTGATATTCGTCGCCGTCTGCGCGGATTCATCCATTTCCTTCTTCAAGGCATCAATGTTGTGACTGTAATCTTCGAGCGCAGAGCAAATCTCTTCTTTGAAATCATCGATCACGACGAAGTCCGGGAAGAAAGGTATAAGGTCTTCTATCTTGAGGAGATCGCAGCGCTTCAGGAATTCGATTGCTGTTTTGATGCCGTTGGATTGGGAAATTACCTTTTTGGCTACTGCAAGCCAGAGCTTCTTTCGCAGGGCGGGGTTGGAGACTGGGCGGTCGGCGATGAGGGAGGCGAGATCGATTTCGGAATGAGCAAGGGCTAGCTCGACGGCTTGGAGGTACTGGCCCATAGTACTGTAGATATGTACACATGACTGGACTCGGGAATGTTGTATACAGAGTCGAAGGGCGAAGTCTGCATCGAAGCTTGGCTCATCACCTTGGGATTCAAGGTAACTAAGAAGGGCTGATTCGTCTTTGGAAGGATGAGCTGCATAGATAGATATTAAGGTGTTATGAACGGCGGCATCGGTCGAACTTAGGTGATTGATGACGTAGAGAAGGTATCGAACAGCCTGATTTTGTGATAATGGCCCCCGGAAGGTTTGATCATATGTAAGTAAAGCTGGAATCAGGTTGCGTGGTTTCAGGTCTGCTTGTCTCATCAGAATATCCACAAGATCTGTCGCGACATGTGTAATGAGCCCACTGCTATAGCGGTAAAAAACTTCGGCCGCAGTCTGTCTCTTAAGAACATCTAGCACTTCGTTCCACCGTTCTCTCTGCATCCAATAGCCCAAGACAAAATTGTGGTCGCCCACCGCACTGGCAAAGTAGAGGAGCTCCTCCTCTCGCCCGTGACTGCTGATGATATCATATGCAGTCTTCCTGTCGAGGTCTGACTTGTGCTTCTTCACAAATTCGTGGAATTCTGAGCGGATGGCTTGAAGTTGATCTTTGGTCTTTGCTGGAGTGAGAGACTCGGATAATTCAGCCTTGGTAATAATGGTATCATCGAGCGAATTCAATTTTGACATGAATATCTCCACAAGCCAGCTTGCAATCATGATCCGCTGCATGATATATGACTTTTTATATGTGGTGACCTTTGTCAAGAGATACTTTCTTAAAGCATCTTGTTGGTCATTGTCCACAAATATCAGTGCGACTTGCTCGAAGGGTTTGCTGCTCTTTCCATAGACGCCGGCAGCTTCAATGAATGAACCTTTAGTTATTAGATAGTCACCAGATGCTGTTGCTACAGCATCCTTTTGGGCCGGGTTTCGGGCATATCTCAAAGCTGCATCGAAATGCTCTGTTGCCAACATTACTTTCCATACGTCCCTATCCTCGTCCTTGACCACGATTTCAAAGATCTCTTGCGTGGTAAAGAGCCAGAAAGTATTCTTCTGCTGATCCGCATATAAGCCGAGAGCTTTCTGGCCTGGGTCTAGGACAACCTGGTCAAATATCACTCTGTCGTCTAGTCGATTGACAGCGATAACGCGTCCACCTATTAAGTGCAAGATGTGCCATTGTGTCAAAGCAATGGAGTCAATAGGTTCTTGTACAGCTTTCTTTCGGCCGTTAGGTGTTTCGGAAGCTGGTAATTGTGATCTAGGCAGCAGTTTTGATTCCGCAAAAACCTTACTTCCAAGATCATTTGATGATGGTGCGGTCACTAGTCGGCCATAATAAACACCTTGAGATGAAAGCCAGGCAAAGATTCGGTCAGGGCTCAAGCTTTCGAATGAGTTGGAGTCTGGAGGATCTGGTGATACGACTAGTGATGAGGATGATGTCGTAGAAACTCTCGAAATTTCATGAGCTGTGGGCTGCTCGGTCTCAAAAAGACGCGTAAAGATAGATGCTCCTCCCTCGTGAGCCACCTTTCCTATTTTCCCAACCAGGTGTAAGATCCTGCTTTGTGTAGTTATCATGACCCTGCGCACATCCGGCTTCCCAGCCACCAGGTCAACCCATAATCCAGTAATTGGACCATCTTGAAGTCTCTGTAGAGTTTTCAGATATTTGTCTTCCTTCCTGTAGAACTCGGTCGAAGTTTCGATATATCCCTCGTAGATATGCCCGTCTGATGCCCCTATAAGAATCTCTCTTGTTGAGGCGGTTGGTAATGACGGATTCCAGGCTATTGACTCAATCGAGACACCTCGAAGCCGTGATAGAGGTCTCGGTTGCCGCGATTGTGTATGAAGGTAATAGTTCTCTCCCAGGGCGGTGCATATAATCAGATGGGAGGCGGTGGGGTCGAGGAACATGCGCCGTATGACACCAACTTCGGATGTTCTCTTGGGCAGGTCGATATCTGTGACCTTTCAGCAATGGACCAAAATCTATACAACCCAAGCTTATTACCATCTATATCCGCAGGATTATCCAGATCTATCCGAAGAATCCTGCCATTTGCGAGAGCTAGGACAAGCACGTTGTTTGCGACTTGCGAGGCAACAAAGTCGGAGGCTATGGAGAACTGAAGCTGGACTGGTTCGACATTGAAGATTGGGAGGGCATTCTCATTGAGGTCTTGAAGGTCTCGAGCGGCTACATAGCCGTTTGACGGGTCGAGAGCCATCCGTCAAAGTGAGGGAGGTTCGCTCATGTTCCTCGCCTTCCTCGAGGCTGCGACGTTTGAGGTCCAAGGCTGCAGCAGGTAGCTTATTGGGCGGACGATAGTGATACCGAGGCGCCAGAGTTTTGATCACCTGATCATTTCACAAATATATCACAGGCACCATTGGGAATGGAAGGCTTCATTCAGGGTTCAGGTGCACAAGGGCTTTCAATGTTTCATGTTTCATACACCGATGAATGATAAGAAGTTCTATTTTTGGGTTTTGGCGGGGACGAGTCTCGAAATACCCGTGAGCACTTGCAGCCGCCGCCCAATTTCAGGAGTACAGCACTGTATAGGATGCAGTTCATGCATAGCTGCCTCATCAGAGGAACATTCGCCGAATGATAGCAGCATGAGGGCTGAAGCTCATTTTGACGTTTCTGCAGTCAAGCGTGAATCTGATATTTGGTGGACCGATAGATATACTGTACTAGTACTGTACCTAGAAAGGATGGATGCATCTCAGACCTACTACTATACTGGACAACCTTATATCAGACTCGCCCCTAGAAGGGCGCTGGTGTCCCGAAATGGAAATGCAGTCTTCAGAAGAAGCGATGCAAATGTGTCCCACCCCACCGCCACTTTCGCCCCCAGGCCGTGCGAAGCGTGCGAGGCTGACGCTGATATGGCGTCCGGGTGACATTTTTTACGGCATTTGTAATCAATATCGGCGTCATCGGTATGCCGCAAAGCTCAGTTACACTCATATTGACGTTGTTTTGTTTCACCAGTTGACCGCTTGCCCTTCCATCAGTCCTGATAGGTTGCCCGGCGTGCTTCGCCATGGGTTGATAACGAAGGTAAATACCAAGTAAATACGAAGTATTTGCCAAGGACTTAGCTGATTCTTGCTTTAATGGAGTCATCACGAGTTGAAGCATATTGAGTAGGTGCCGTTTCACTGAAGCTATTTAGCCTTACGACTTCAAGACACACAAGTGTTGTTAAGCGGAATGCTGGCCCTGGGAATGTCTCAATTGATAGACATCTCCCGGCCTTCCATGACGCCGCTGATGAAAGGGAGCGACTTTCAGACGAAGATAGACAGGTCCCAGTCTTTAGGTTGAGTACAACAATGAAGATCATACGTCCGTATTTGGCATTTCTGGGCTTAGTATTGCATGAATCCAGATTACTGGGAAGCTTAGATAGGACCGCGCGGTTCGCGATGGCCATCGATGTGTGGATGTCCTGTGAGCGGTTGATCTGGAGTTCGGATTCGAGAGATGTGGTTGTCGATGTCAGATTCCAAAACGCTGGATGTGCCACATCTACGGGCGCTAACCTAATTTAGGTATCATATGAGCCCTGATGTTGTTTCGAGTTGAACGGGCGCCGAAATGGGGGGGGGGGGGGGGCCGAGGAGCGAATACAGCAGCCTTTAACGACTGAGGAGTGAGCTGGAAAAGAGGCAAGGATTCATTGGCTGCATTGTTTGTCAGCCCTGCCTATCCTGACTGACCATCCTCCAGACTCCCGCGAAGGATGATGATTATTGGAAGGCTAGCAAGTGCTCGTAACGAAACCACACTTCACTGGCGAGTACAGTTGTTTATAGATTTACAGGCTGACAGGACTCCTGGACTTTCTGCGGTGTGCTGAGGACGTACCTAGTATACGGACTCCGTACCACTCACACACTACACTGTAGCTGAGGTTCCGTCCAGTAAACATACCTGGCTTCCTTTCCTAATCCAAATCTTCCAAGGCAGGCCAGCCAGGCCCAGGCTGACTTCTTCCATACGAGACGACTGGGGGGTAGGGAAGGGGACTGGTGCAAAGCATCCGCACGCAGAGATCTAACTTTAACTCTGACTGCATTGTTTGTAAAACATTGCAAAGCGAAGAGTTCATATCTAAGTCCGAACATAAAGTCTTAATTCGGGTCTTATCATATTATCGTCTCATCTCCCCCCAGACGACCAACGACAGGGGAAGGGAAGGGGCACGCCGCCTTTTTAGCGAATTTTTAGAGCATCTCTACGCACGGGCACGGCCACCAGCTTGTTTCAAGTGCGAAGCGCCCCGTCCAGCACCACCACAGCATACGCTTGTTGATTATCCAACCCCATCCATCGTCCATAATTCCGATTCTTAGAATTCCCTCCTCTCTCTAGATCTCTCCTCTCAACTCCTCTCCAACGCCCTCCTCCTCCTTCCGCCTCTGCCTTTGTTCCTTGTTGGCCTGGATCCCGGAGATTCATTGTTCTCAGCTACTTCACTTAAGACTCCCGCGACTGTCGCTCTTTGAGATCCACTCACGAACCACGCCAAACCATCCGAAACACCGCGTCGCCGGTTGTCTCGAAAAGAAATACTCTCGCAGCGATCACTCCACAAAACCCAGGAAAAGCATCATCGACGACGCGAATCTTGGCAGATCTCTCACGTCAGCCGATCGTGCTGCAAGACAATTAATCTGCCCGTCCAGTACTTGTACATGTACATCAGATCTTCCTACACACTACGGGCTCTCATCAACACGGCAAAACTAATAAAACTTCAGTCGTCTACCGCAAAGCAGCTCTATGCATAGCTAGCATTCTTCACGATGGCCATGTTAGCTTCCAAGACGCCCTTCCCAGCGGCCCTGCTCTCGACTTCCAACCTCTCTTCCGCGCAGAGCTCTGCCATCCAATCAAGTCGAAGGGCCCCGGCCATGATGACTTCACATCAATCGTTTGCTAGCCCGACAGAGTCCGAATTTTCCGATGTCGAAGGGCCAGAATCCGCGAAGAATTGGGATGAAGAAAGAGTCTGTGATTGGCTAAGGAGTATCAACTGCGGAGACTATGAGAAGTTGTTCAAGAAGAATAATATTAATGGGGAGAATCTCTTGGAAATGGACAAAGCAGTGCTCCAAGAGATGGGGATCGAAAAGATTGGGGATCGCGTCCGTCTATTTCTGGGAATTAAGAAGCTTAGAACAAAGGCGTACGCCAACCAGAAGAAAAGGAATAGGGTAGGTCTCTACATACCAAATGTTGTGATTCAGGGCTGATTCTTTTAGGATTCTTTTGCCGGCCTCGATGCCTATACACCATCATCATCTGGGTCTCCACGACCTCCCAATTCCGGAAGTCGAGCTATGCCAACACCCCCGGCTAATAAAAGGTATTCGAGACAATTCGAAAGCTTTAACCCGGCAACTGCCATACCTGAAAATGTCACCAAGGCTCCTTCAAGACCCAATTCTCCCCTCACCGGATCAGAGGTTAGAGTAGTCAGACAGCAGCGGTATGGAGTGATGAGCCCAGCCGAAACGGCAAGGCGAGAGAATGCACAAGGCTACTTCAATGGCTCAAGTATTCCTTCGAGTGCAGCGACTATCAGTGGTAGAAGACCTACTACACCCGCGGATGGACAACCACAGACAGCACGTATCGTCCACCATAGGGGCAACGGTAGTGTCGACACAAATCTGGTGGCCCTGTTACCACCAGATCAAGGATTGGTCAGAGTCATTTCAGCGGGAGACCGGACAAAGGTTTTCAAGGTTACGGATTGCCAGTCGGTTGACGAAGTTATGCGATTGACATTGAGGAAACACGAGTTCCGTGAGGATCGTATTCGAAGCTACTGTTTCTATGTGCTGTCCGGGCTGGAAGCTGACCCCACTCAATGTCGACGCCTATCTGAAACGGAACTCTGGCGTATTATCAAGGATCCAAAAAGAAATGAAAGAAACCGTCTGATGCTTCGAAAGATTCACGAAGGACCCCCGGGTGATGCCGAGATTAAACGGGCAGCTGCTATCGCGATGGAAGAGGTCACTGTTAATCACACTCGGGCTCTTGAGAGCGCCGACAACAAACGAAGTGTACCAAAATTACAACAGGTTCTTGGTGAGAGCTGGAATAGTGGTCTGCAACATCCCCTCTCACCTGCATCATTTCAGTCAACTGGCTCAGCTGTTTCCGCTGGGGAGCGAGAGCACAACATATGGAACACTGTCAAAGATCTAGAACGCCCCCCTTCCATGGAGCAGCCACGGGATACTACCAGACACAGGCCAACTGCTGGAAAGAAAGTCCTCCGTCAATTCTTTGGTCAAAGGCCCCCCAGTGAGCTGATTACTTCCGACTTGACAACCTACTTCCCGGACCATCCTCGAGAAGAGATTGACCGTACTGCCCGGCTTTCGTTGCGGAGATCAACGCGTCTAAGCAAGGTCAACAGCCGACTTAGTGTTGCAAGCAACTTGAGCTTTGCATCAAGTGTCGCAGATGCCCCACCAATGCCGACCATTGCCGACACCTGGTTAAATGGTAATGGCCACCTTGCAAAGGTCAAACCCTTGGACTTATCTCGGGGCAATAGCAACCGCTATAGAGATTCGACAGCATCATCGTTACTTGAGCGCGTACAGGAAGAGTCTCCTATCGAGCCCAATCGGAAGTCATATGTCTCCTTCGACAGCGGGTCTGATACTACAAATGTGAATGTCACAGATCCAGACGGCAACACTCAGAGCTATTTTGATGAAGCCAGTACTGAAGCCAGTGGCTCATTGCGAGACATAAGCCAGGCTCTGACTGAAGACGGAGAAGATGCTGATGAAGAGTTACAAAGCTTCCTGGCTGGAGATTCTTGGGACGATAGCAAGTGGATGAAAGGTGCTCTTATTGGACAAGGTTCATTCGGTAGTGTGTACCTGGCTCTACATGCTGTCACTGGAGAGCTTCTAGCCGTCAAACAGGTGGAGGCACTCTCACCTGGCTCAAACAGCGCCAACGATGCGAGAAAGAAGAGTATGATTGATGCCCTAAAGCGTGAGATCAGTCTTTTGCGGGACCTTCAGCACCCAAATATTGTACAATATCTCGGTGCTAGCTCTTCCTCAGAGACCCTCAACATTTTCCTCGAGTACGTTCCTGGTGGATCAGTCCAGACTATGCTCAACTCCTATGGAGCTCTTCGGGAACCCCTTATTCGCAACTTTGTCCGTCAAATCGTCACTGGGCTCGCCTATCTACACGGACGGGATATTATCCATCGAGACATCAAGGGCGCCAACATTTTGGTCGACAACAAAGGTGGCATTAAAATTTCTGATTTTGGTATCTCGAAGAAGATGGAGGCCTCCAACATCCTTACTGGTGCTTCTCAAAACAAGAATCGACCATCCCTTCAAGGATCTGTCTTCTGGATGGCTCCCGAGGTGGTAAAGCAGACATCTTATACCAGGAAAGCCGATATCTGGTCACTTGGATGCCTCGTGGTTGAGATGATGACTGGAACGCATCCATTCCCCGACTGCTCGCAACTGCAAGCAATCTTCAAGATCGGTGGTGCTAAGATCAGCCCCACCATTCCAGATCATGCCAGTTCTGACGCGAAGACTTTCTTGCAACAAGCCTTTGAGGTCGAGCATGTGAAGCGGCCAAGTGCTGAAGAGTTGCTCTTCAGTCCCTTCCTCAATGCCATTACATGAACATATCAGCTGCCATATAGCAACGCATTTTGCATTTCTTCCTTCATATATATATATCAACATTGCAAAAGCTGGTCATTGCATAGCATGGAGGATATCACTTTCAGTTCACGAACTTTATAGTTGTACAAATACTTCGCTTCTGACGTTACCACGAAAATGATTCTCACTTTTTACCTTGTCATGGGGCTTTTGGGGAGATAGACGCATGAATTGGCTGTAGGGATGGTTCGGATTTTAGGGGCATGGTAAAAGGGGGGAGGGCTCTCGGAGCTGGGGTTCTTCCGGTAATAATTGGACGGATGGGTGGATAGACATATATCAATTATATAGACCGACACGAACGAGTATATGAAGCCAATTTTCACATTATACTTGGCCTTGTTTTACACGCAAAAGTGATTGCTTGGCCGAATTGTGTATGTAGCACATTCACTTGTTTCCGCTTGCGAGCTAAAATATAGATTATACCTTGCCCCTTTTTTAAGCTGCCGTGTTCTTTTTTGTCTTGGAATTAAAAATGCTTTGACTTATAGAAGAGACTGTAATTGTCCAGTTCTATCCAATACACTTAGAGCGCCAAAGAATTCAGCTTTCCACCACAGAAGCTCACCCATTCTTCTCCGGGTGAAACGGATGCACCACCTCACCCTAAGACCTCCTTCCTCACAAAAGGCCTCAAATACTTCTCCACTACAAAAATAATCAGCCTCTCTCTCTCTCTCTCCACCTTTGTTCAAAATCAAACCGAAACAAAGTAGCTTACTCACCATACCTCGCACTCATCCCCTTCGCTTCCGCATCTCGAACGCCTCGGTTCATCCTACCCACATACTCCTCCCTACACACTCCCGTCCCGGTCCTCGCCACATCAACATAAACCAAAGCCTGGACCCGCTGTCCCGTCTCCTGCCCTCGCGCGTCAAGTACAGAAACCTCAAGCTTTTGCTTCTCGTATGCATAGGGTACGCCCTCTGCCTGATCCAGGACCGTCTCATCCGCCGCTCCTAGATGGTAAAGCATGCCTATCACATAATCCGCGCCCTTTTCCTCCTCTTCCTCTTCCTCGTCAGCAGGCGGCAACGACTTGCCCCTCAACCCAAAAACAGATCTCGCAGTCGAGGCCGCCTTCGCAGTCGCAGTCGCAGTCGCGGGTTCGGCAGGCGAAACAACAATGTTCGCGTAACCCCTCTCCCCGATAATCCATTTCCAGCCGCGCAGTGCGCCCAGGGCGTGGTACGTGGATGTTGGACAGCGGGATGCCATTTGGGTTAAGGAGAGGTTGGAGCCGTAGGCGAAATAGAGTATCTTTGCTGGTGCTGGGCCTGTCATTTTTGCGGCGCTCGTTAAGAAGTGTGTTATTATGGTGGGTGCGAATGGTGAAAGAAGGGGGGAGGGGGTTGATGCGAAGAGGACTGGCGAGACCCAACTAAGTACAGAGCTCTTCACATGAATGAGCAGCCACGCACATCGCGGCAGCTATTCTATGATACAGTATCTACCGAAAAGTGAATTACTTATAGCAAAATATCCCTAAATAGGAAACCCAAGCGTTTTGTTGTACGGTATCTGTTCACATTTACCAAGTCACCGGGCCGAAGGTACGGTAGTGGGTATATATCATTGAATAAACGTTATACAAAATACATCAAATGTGTAATGGTGTACTGGTCTCGGTCTCTGTAAAAATGAATCGTCGAACTTGTTCGGGGGTGTCCTGACCAACTTTTTTCTTTTATCTTTTTTATATATTTGCATTTGCTTTACCATTCCATTCCTCTCGCATTTCTTTTTGGACCTTATGTTCTACCCCAGTCGAAACATTTTATTATTTTTTATTACTATCGTTAGTAACCTGTGGTTAAAGGCTGTGGTTGTTGAGGTACATGCCAACTTTAACATGGGATTATTTATCATCTATAACACGGAAGGGAACTGTTATGATGCGACATGGGGAGCGGCAGAGAGAGCGGCATTCCTTGTTGAGGTGAATGTGGAAGGGAGGGTAATTTTAGAGGCAGCTACCCGTGTGAGATCAAAGTGAGCAGACAGTTCTCAGCAAGTCGGTCCAGTTATAAACTTATGGGGGATCAAAACGTCACTAGACTCGGAGGATAAGCAAAGGCTATCTCTATAGCTGTTTTTAAACGCTGGGCATTAATCTAAACATGCTGGTATCCTATACATCAACTAGCAACCAAGTTCACTCATGTATGATCCTTTCATCACCGCTATTGACCTATCCATCAACCATTGATCGCCTGTTAGAAAGCAGACCATCTGGAACGCCGTCCATGCCATGCAATACTCCAATGGGAGTCAAAAGATTCCCAAATGCACAATCCAACTCCACATTCCTCCACGCTACGCGATCCGTGCTCCATATAAAATGCATCACTCAGTCCTCCATATTAAAGAGGTCCGGCCCGTCTAGCTCAAACATCCTACCCCCGAGAGTGATACTGGGCAAAGGCGGGAGATTTCCGGCCTCGATCGACTTCCTATAAGCCTCCTTGTCCGACTCACTTCTATTCTCGCCTAGTTCGGTTCCAAGAGATCGCATAGGATCATTCTCCGACTCGATCGATCGAATCGAATCCAGCTCGCCTTTCGTCACTTCGGCGTCTGTAACGCTCAAGCCACCCATTTTACTGATGACATGCTCGTCCACAGGATTTGGCAGGTCTGCTTTCGGCGTTGTGTTGTTCATAACTTGCTCCAAGATCCCCCCATCACTCAGAGCTGTTGTAGGCCGCAAGTGATACTCGTCCAGAGATTTTTGATCATCGATGCTGTCTTCCCCAGACGCTATCCGGTTGTTTCGATTTAGGAACATCAACATTCGTTGTATCTCGGTGACCCATCGCTCTCCGAGGACTCGAACGACGGATTCGAGATCCTGAGGTGTCATATCTGGCCGTGGCGGCTTAGTCTTCGATGACACCCCGAGTTTAGTCAATGTGCGGCCCATAGAATTCTTTACTTGTTTCTCGCGCGTCAAGGAATGGGGGGTATTTCGAGTTTCCCTCAAGCTGACACTCAATCGCTTCATGGACGCAGATTGATCATCTTGCATGGATGGTAGCTCTAGAACAGTGTAGTTCTTGGCAAGAGCATTTACCAGAGTAGTGAAGCCTTGAAGGTTGATATCGTTGTGCTCGCAATGAATGTTGACCAGACCCGTATTTGTTTCTAGCACCGAAGCAAGGGTATTCGCTCCTTCCAAGCCCAGGTTTTGATATTCGATCCGTAATACTTTCAAAGTTGTGTTCTCTTTGAGACCTGTGAGAGCAAGATTCAAACCAATTCCAAACCGAGTTACTTCCAAGTGCGCCTGTTCGCCTGAGATATCCAGATCTTGCAACGTCGTGTTTTCGGCAAACACTAACCTAAGAGCGTCACACGTCTCAGGATTAGCGTCATATGGGAGCGATGCTTTCGAGATATCCAGATTCCGGATAGTTTTGTTTGTCCGAAGAGCCACTAGTAGCTCCCTGAAATGATCCTCTTTCTCGAATTCAATCATACGTGCAACAAAAGTCGACGGGGTACAATTATCCTTAATAGCTGCGGCAATATCGCCTACACCCCTCTCAAACCTGTTAGCGCTTACGTGAAGCTGTAATTCACGGGCTTCTCCAGGAACTCTTGTCATTGCTCTCATTAGAATAGCGACTTGCGAACCATTCAAATTGCATTGATCCATCTGCAAAATCCGCAGTCCATCTGACATGGGACTTTTCAGATAGGATGCGATTGCATCGAGGGTTTCATCATTGACCTATTGCTGTTAGTACACAATTTTCATGGGATCTAAATACTTACAGGTACCCCATTCATGGTTAGCTCTTCCAGCTTCCAGGACAGCAAGACTTCGGCCGCAATAAGAGGTTTATCTCCGGATGTTCGAGTGATCCTTGAGATATCCAGTCTCCGGATCCTTGAAAAACGGGTCATAGATGCTGAGAACCGATCAAGGTCGATCCGACCAGAATTATCAGATATGTTGACACACTCAATTGTGGCATTTTGTTTTTCCATGTGACTCAACAACTGCACAATTCCTCGGTCAGTGAGACCACATCGTGAGCATTCTATAGCTCTGACGGCCGATCTTCTCCTGTTGAGAGCGGGAACTACCTGAGGTTAACACAACCCGTATGAATCAAAGGACATGATTGAGAACTTACGCATTTCTTCCAAATCAGTCTCTCCCAACTCTATACCATTCAGCACAATCCAAGTAACGTTGGTAAGCTGTTCTTTGCATAGAGCCAAAATTGCACCTATAACCTCACACCCTGGATCTTTGTCCGAATCGCCAGTTTCTAGATCGTAGGTATCTTTGGGTCTTCGTTGAGGTAAGGTGTTTCCAAAATCCATCCTCCGTAGAGTTTTGGACTTCAGTGCTAAAGCCTGGACCTCTCGATACAGCAGGGATCGTGGATAGGGATTGATGGAGAATTTAGAGATATCACGTCCTACTCTGTTAGTGTCCTTCTAACGAATGTCGACACATTACTTACCATCCCATGTCTTGTGACACATGTGATCTGTTTTAAGGTCATGAACACCATGTAGGCTATGCAAGTTAACATCTCTAAAGGATATTGACCGGAACTCTTCATTGTATCGTAAAGCTCGCATAATCGCCAACAGTTCGTAGACAGAATACGCGGCTGCAGATGCCGGCGGATACAGCTTGAATTGAGGGGCGTCTTCGCATTCCAAGTCAATTGCGTATATGATGTTGCTCGCATTACACTTTATATTTAGTTAGTTGGGAGGCAATACAGAGCTTGAAGGGCTACATACACCATAGGCTATACAGTAAGCCACGAGAGTTCGTTCAAACCAATCATCACCCTCATAATCCATAATGTCTTCACCATTGCTTAAATGGGCTTCTAGTCCGTTATATAAGAAGGTATGGTCAGCCCATAATGGTTTTAAATACTGCCAAGCTCTATACAGCGCAAGGACAATATCTGGGTTTGCGAATGCGGCGAGTTCTACTTTTGCAACTTCTTGAAGTGGTATACTATATATGGGATTAGCAGTCTATATGACGTTGCATCAAGTAGCTAAGAGAAATACGGGCTTGCGCTTGTCAAGACGTGATACATACCGGAAAGCTAATTCAAATCTATCATCCTCCCCCTTAGTGTTGATCGTCATCGAGAAGAGCGTCACAATCCCATATGCCTTTTTTCTTGCCTTAGGAACAAGAAGCCGCCCAGATGAATCACTGAAATCCGGTACTGGTATCATATGGAGAGAGTGAAGACCGATGACCATGTAGTAAACCGAAGATCCTACTTTATGGAAATCATCGGAAGAGGACCGAGTTGATTTAGTAGCAGTCTGCCTCCGAACGACTCGAAAAACTTGAAAGTGGTTTACATCGTAATCATTAAGTGAGCTCACGATGTTGACTAGATACTGAATAACTCGATGCGAATATGGCTCCTTCTGGAGAAGCCTTGCTTTCTGAGCAGCTCCTCGGATGGACGAAAGCCAAAGATCTGCTTCTTCTGGGTCATGGAGCATAAGCTGAATGGATCCCGCTCCAGCGTACTTTTCATCTAGATAGACCACCTCAGCCGTGAAAAAAGGTCGTCCATCTTCAACCCGATATGCCGACACGATTTGTTCCAGAGGTATTCGACTCTCACTCTCGGCGGACGTATGTGAATGCCCAGATTGACCTTCATGCAAAGAGCCAAGAGACGCTGTAGAAGGATGTCGAGTCTGGTTTGCACGTCCGAAAACAGGGGGAATTTTAGGAAAGATTTCGGCGGCTCGAGACTGGCTTTTATACCGTATTAAGTGCGTATCTGTCAATACCAAGTATTCTTTTTTCTTTCTGAATAATCCAATAGTTGTCTGAACCTCGCCATGGTGCCGCACTGTGTTGTTGTTGGGCGAGACACCCGGCTCCAATGCAGGACCTTCCCAAAGCACATCGATGGGGGAATCGGGTACAGAGGTAGCCAAGTCCTCCACCAGCCCCTCATCTACGTTGTTCATCGATCGTCTGCCCAAGGAGCCAAATATCGAGACGGGTCGGTTCTTCTGGAGGGTTCGAGGTCGGAACTTGGGGGAATTCGATCTCTCGCTGCCTATGGGGCTCATCGTCCCATCAAGACCGAGATCCGAACTCGAAGACGGTCCTAAACCAAACAAAGATGCCCTCTTTCCATTCTTCTTCTTATCATGTTTCCCTCCATCGTCGTTTGCGACATCCGTGTTGATCGGCGTTAGACTCCCGAGTGACGACCTTGAGAACAGATTCATACTTTTGCGCCGACCACCACTTCCCCCGCTCTCCTTCATCAAGGGCGCCATTGTCCTTGTGTATTCGAGGCCTCCTGTATATTTACGATTTGCAAGTACAATCTGTAAGACCAAACAGAAGGTCTCAATCGCAGAGAGAGATCATGCGGAAACTGCTCCGCGTGGCCTGATAGCGATCGCAGCAGCTCTGTCGCCCACCAGACCCAGAACTAACGCCGCAGAATTCACTTCGTATGTATGGGTGTGTCCAGAAGGCCAGGACGTAGACAAAGCTCAGCGAGACACGAAACGGCTTGTTGCTGTCCAGAGAACTGACTGGTCGTAGGTCGGTGGACCGAAAAGACTATGGACGCCAGAAGGGAAGGGAAGGGAAGGAAAGGGAAGAGGAGAAGACAACAGGACAGAACAGAAGAGAATACGTTCAACGGAATGGAGGCGATTGATAAAAGTCGGAAAGGAAGCAATGCAATTATTCCATGAAACAAGCTACCACATGTTTTCGAGATCCAGGTGAAGGTCTAGCCTAGGTTTAGGTCTAGGTCTAGTAAGCTAAATGGTTAGTCAAGGGTTATGACGCCGTTGGAGGAGCGTACCTACTCTAACTACTGTAGGCGGGATCGGCGACTAGTCGGGCTGGTGTCGATGGGGCTGAGTGGCTGTAATCATGAATCGAAATTGCAAGGAACAGCTCCAATACTCTTCCACAGATCCGAGAAAATGAATTGAAGCAATTCACAACATTAAACGAGTGCCGAAATGGCAGAAGTGAAAAATGTGAGTGGATTGGATGAAGCTAAGAAAGCCGCGCGGAAGCACCTACAAAGGTAGGCGTTAGTTGTAAATGCTTGTTAGTCACTACCTACTGCCGCCACTAGAAGCCATTCTTCTTTTGTTACTTGGTTCATTACATTAATTCGAGTTGCTAGAAGAAGGTGGGCTAATCGTAGTTTTCAAAATAGCATCCTTGTCCTGCTGACCTCCTCAGAGTACTGAAATGATCTACAGTAGATAAAGTATGCTGTACGAGCCGAACCCCCACAGATACGAACTGTCTAACATCAAATAGAGACTAGGAATTTCGCTGCTCGTATATCCTTATCCTCAAGACCTGTTTCGTATCAACCATCCTAGACTATAAACAACTGCAATATTAATATCGGGTCTTTTGATAGAGCCAAAAAGAGTTAACTTACATAGCTATATTCAACCTTTCCCCACTTCCCCCTGATCTATTACGACGGCAGAACCTTTGACGGCATACCCCCCACCACATCCCTCAATCCAGACATTCAACCTGCTTTTCTTTTCCCGATCCCTTCGAACACAGATCCTCATTTCTTCATTCGCATAGAGCGGAGCCAAATTCCTGTAATCAAAACTACTAATACGTTCATGCTCTTTCAACTGAGAATTGAGCACTGAGAGCATCATGATCAATGAGAGAGGTCCATGTACTAGAAGGTCCCGATGCCCTTCTACCTCGCGAGCATACTGAGGATCAAGGTGTATGAAGTGAGCGTTGAAGCTGAGACCAGAAAATCGGGCAAGAAGGGTTTTTGTAGGAGTCATTGATACACTGAAATCTGGCTCTTGAGCAGCTATGCAGTTGGTTAGTTTGCATTTAATAGATGTGACAAGGGAAACTATACGTTTTACGACTCTGTCTGGCCTATTAGCAGCTTCTTTGGCGGCGGCTGCACTTTTCTTTTTCATAAACACCAGATCCCTCGTTTCTATCACTGCATCGTGTGAGGGAACTCCGTCCTTCTTACTATTGTCTTCTCTGATCCGCCTCACAATAGTCACAAATGCCTTCTCATTGTCTCCCTCCCCCTTCATTGCAACATTTGTCACTTGTTCCTCGCACCAATACCCTTCGGAGTGGGAATCGGAACCGAAATCGAAACTCATCCCACCGCCACATGAAAACTTAAGGGAGCCCCCAGCCCACATGCGGCGAACAAATGGTTCCCCCGGTGACTGAACCGAGTCAGTGCCATCTGGAAGAAGCTCACTGTCAGGAACCTGAGTTGGAAAGTAGACTAGGTGGTGCCCGGGGGGTAGAGTCCTGTACCGCGCGTGTCTACGCTCAATGCTAGGGTTGGGGTCGTTTCTGTCAAACCCAGGAGGGTAACAGGATGGCGGTAAGAAATTAGCGAGTGTTACATTGAGACGATGAGAGAGCATGGGCGACAGGTCGTCAAAGATCCTGTTGGGAGGGCGGCTTGTGAGCTTTTTGTAAAGAAAAGCTTGTGTTGATGAACAACGAGTGAGGCTCTTTAGACTTAGATTCGAGGAGGATATGCGGAGGCTGCGCTGCAGGCTCTTCACTCGGAAGGATCTCATATCGAATTATAAAGCAAGCATTGAGTGGGGAAAGAGGAAAGAAGAATGGTTTTACAGAGGACGATTTCACATCTCAGAGGGGGTTTTGAGCTGTCATTTGATCCCATAATAACATGTCTGTTGCATAGGTAAAGCTCTTGTATCCCTGTTACTCGGCTAAATACGGAGTATTCGTAGCTTTTATCGATAAGACGCGACGCGACGCCTACGGAGTCAAACCCTCTTTCCTTTTTCATGAATGAGGGTATTCTCAATAACTCTAATAATGGATCAACCATATCCTATCCCATCCTACCTCAAGAGTTTATCATCCCAGCTCCCAAGCCATCTCCAACTCTGCACAAATTTGGCCACAGATTCCAAAGCCCCCTCAACCCTCCCATCCGGGTCATTCAACTTACTTCCCTCAAACTCCACAAAGAAGATATACTGAAAAGGTACATCGTTGGTCGGCCTACTATTTATGCTCGTCAAATTAAGTGTATACGCACGGAAGCAATCCAAGACCTGTGCCAGTGCTCCCGGTGACCGATGATCAACTGTGAATGAAATCAGACTCTTAGTTTTCGCCGTGCTGGCGTTTGACTTCTCATCCACCCCCTTCCGCAGTATGAAGAATCTCGTCTTGTTGTCCTCGCGGTCCTCAATTCCCCGGGCGAGAACGTCTAGGCCGTGTATTTCTGCTGCGAGGCTACTGGCAATCGCTGCGCTTCTGCCACTTGTGTCTTCTTTCACCATCTCTGCTGCTCGGCTTGTGGAACTGAGATCGATCCGCTCAATGCCCTTTAGGTATGCACCGAGGAACGTCTCGCACTGTCCCCATGCTTGTGGGTGCGTGTATATTCGATCGATGTGCTTGAGACTGCTTAGAGGTTTTGTTCGTGGCTTGAGAGGACTGGGGATCGAGGTCGTTGGTGTGCAATTGCCGGAGACATCGGGAGAGTCCGTCGGAGCGTTTCGAGGAGCTTTGTGGCCGAGCAGGTAGTGACTGACATCCAGATATGCCTCCCCGCAGACATTGATATCTGGGTATATATTGTGCCGATCCGCCAGGAGCTCGAGGGTAAAGATAACGGCTCCGTTGGTTGAGTTCTCGAAGGGTACAACGCCAAAGGCCGCTTCTCCAGATTGGACCCTCTCGAAGACTTCTAAATTGCCACAATCAGATAGAACCGAAGCAGATTATCATAGCTCTGTTACCAGTGATTGCTGCTGCGGGGTTATAACTGTACTTGGCGGCTTCGAAGCATGAAAGCGCAGCCTGAGACCATAATCTGTTAGTTCAATAGACCAGGGGAGACTGGAACTTTAATGGGCCCTCACCTGATGGGTATAAGAAGAAACCGGGCCCAAGAAAGACACAATGGGAGTGGCAGTAGCTGTCTCGGGGTCTTTAGTGCCCAGCTCGGGTTGAGAAGCCATGAGGTAAGTCGATGCTCAGCCGGGTACCTACAAGTGGTAAAGAGGGGAGGAAGGAGAGGGGTAGACACAAGATCGGGGGAGATGATGATATCAATAATGTATAGAATCAAGCCATATCAATTGAATATCTAGGATTCGAGCGTCATATCTACAGTCAATCAATGAAGTACATGGATGTCCTAACAACAAATTATTTTCCACTGTTCCGACTATCGGCGGATGACCCCGCCATTCAAGCCCCGCCCCGCATTCCAGGTAAAAAGAAAACGAAACATATACATATTTTCCTGATATTTCTCGCGGGTACCTGCACAAAACTTACGGGGTTTAATCATTTCCTGGTTCCTCTTGACCTAAATATCCATAAGTTCATTCATCTTTGAACTATGAAGATACTCAGTTCTGTGGAAGATGCGGGAGCGGAGTTATATTCCAAGTAGTACTGGTGGTATCTTATTTATAATTTCTATGTACTACCCACTTACTGAAAAGTCCTGACTCCCAAAACAATTCCTCAAAGCCGAACCATAAAACGCTTGACACCACTACCTCGTAAACTCATGTTCCAAGGTCATAATATATACACATACCAGTCCTGAAGTTATAGACAAACGCATTCCGAGTAACCTCCTTGTTCTGGTGCGCCATCGTACTCATCATATCATGAATCTCTCCGATATACCTCCTCTCAGCTGACGGGACCGCATGCGTGACCCTCCTCCAGCTTTCTGGATCAGAGAGCCTAGTCTCTCGAATGAGGTCCATAACATGGTCGGTCGTCTCAACGGCCGCAATTGGTCCATCTAAGAAGGAATGAACCAGGTTTGCCGAGCGAGATTGGGCCTGCTCGACAATATTACGTCTGTTCGATTTCTTGCTCTTTTGCGCTGCTGTAAGCACCCGGACTTCCTGCTCACGATCGACGCCACCGGACGAATCTTGATGGCTGCTATGGCGTTGTAGCTTGGACCGATGCTGTGTCCCGTCTCTCTGGTCTCGTTCACGGATTTCTCCCTTCAGCCATGCTAGAAGCTGAGTAGTGGGAATATCGATATCGGGTGTTTCTTTTCTCGCCATGCTCTTCACCTTGAGGATGGAATCCTGCTTTATAATGACAATCCATGAATGCTGTTCGTCGCGGTATTTGGACAAGAGGTCTTCTGAAGACCGAGAATCTTGAGCAAGCTCTGCAGATATCTCATTCGTCCACAAGTTTTGCAGAATATCAACACCTGCCGTTCGTAGAATAGCCGCATCATGGCTAGCAACGAGCACGTCACACTATAAAGTTATTAGTCGATGCAAAGAAACTTAGTATAGTGGGGCTCTACGTACCCTCTTTGTAGTCCAAATACCATGGATCTCCTCCTCTGCCTTTCTCAAAAAACCCTTCGGTCCGGGCTTAGGAAGCCTAGCAAGCTTTTCCCATGCTAGATTGAACCCAACAGCATGGTAATCTGTAAGATTTGTACCTGCACGATGTGTATTCTCTTGGATCAGAGAGTCGTAACGGCCTCCAGCTGCAAAGACATCCTTTATTTTCTTGTCGTATAGACAAGAGAATGTGACGCCGCCTTTGCAAAACTTTTCTTTCAGACTTCCGAGAGGGCTAATGTAGATCTTGCTACCGACTTGAAAACGTTTCGTATAATCGATGACGTCTCGTAAGTGAGCAATAGCTGAGGATGCCTTCTCGAATGTACTTGTACCCTCAAATATTGTCTTCAGTTTCTGAAAAGCTTTATTGGGCGTGTCTAGGGTAATTAGCAAAGACTAACAATGAGCAAAATAGAGCAACTCCTACCTCGAAAATCAAAATTCTGCAAATCATCAACACTTGTCACGGATGCCCCAATAAGAGGAGACCTTAGCTCGGCCCCGATCTTTTGCCAGGTCCACTCCCGAATGTTAAGCTTGCTAAGAGTATCCGCAACGGCATCCCGAATGCTAGACTCTATGCGACAATAGTCAAAGATGAGGTTGAGGAGATCCGAGTGATTGATATGAAAGCACATATGCGTCGAAGCTAGAGCTGGAAAACCTGTCACTATCTCATCCAGAACTTTGATCACTTCGGCCTCTTTCAATGCCAGGTCTAGAGTGTCGGGGGAAACGATATCAAAATCTACTTCGCCAAAGGTCTGAGGCTGGCCACCAGATTGTCTATCTCGAAATACAGGGCCGAAAGCAAATGACCGGTGTACAGGTGGCTCATGTTTTGCGATGGACCGGGCATGCGGGAGAGTAAGATCGTAGGGCAATTGCAACAATGTTCCATTTGCATCAAGCAACTGAACGGCATTTGTCCCATAATGACGCGAACGAGGAAAGAGAACGCTTCGCGGGGTTTCGATAGCTCCGTGATTGCGAAATATGGAAATGAGCTTTTGTTTCACGAGACCCTGAAGCAAAAGATCGCTGGCAGTATGGTTGACAGTGCTCATGTCCCAAGCAAAGTCCTTGGCTTGTTTGTTCGGCATTGAAAACAATGTACTCATCATCTTGTGGTAATAAGGAGATCCCGAGTCCGAAAGGCCTTCCAAAGCCCGCCGAATGGTTTCAGACTCCATTTGCATTGGTAGCTTGCCACCATGGAGAAGCTCCGAACCGGAAGGTCGTTCTTTCGGGTTATGGTTCAGGAGTGATAGTATAATGTCCGTTTGCACGGTATTTTGCGCGGGGTCAAAATCTTTTGGCAAAAGAGGCTGCTTCATCTTCAATTCTGCACCAACCTTGGTTCGATCCATTCCCGGAATCAATGGCCTATAACACATCTCAAAGAAGATGATACCAAGCGAGTACATGTCTACCTTACTGGTATATGAACCGCCCCCAACACTGGATGAGATTTCCGGGGCGACATAGAAAGCAGTTCCAATACTCCTTGTCATATCCCCTCCACTCATTGTTTGCAATGCTGTAGAGTTCCTGTCTATCGTCGCATGCTGACCACTTGTGGCAAGCCCAAAGTCACCTATTTTGACGCTGGAAGTACTGTCGATGAAGATGTTCTCCGGCTTTAAGTCCCGGTGCACAACATTGATGCCGTGGATATGAACAAGACCCTCTAAAATTTGTCGGAAGAGGCGCCATATCTCGTCGCTGTCCTTATGCAGTCCTCTTTTGATTAAATCTCTGAGTGTACGCTTCTCACAGTATTCCATGGAGATATACAAGATCGTTTTGAAAGGCCGCTGATAGCGCGAATTAGATCTTGTTTTCCTCAAATTGTTGTGATGCTTCGCGCCATTTTGGATATCTTGGTTAGACGGATTTGTGGAATCGTCGTCCTCTTCTTCAGAATCCTCGACGGCGTCCGAGCCATCGTCGTATCCAAATTCGATTTGTGGATATCCGCTCGATGACATAAAGTCAAGGCCTCCAGTGCTCACCCCAAATTCAATGTTAGGACCAGTACCGGGGGACATCGCGCTAACAGAATCTTCTGTCGTCGCAGCCTCGGTCGTTGTAGTATCCTCATCGGCCTCGGAAGTATCTACGACTTCTTCAGTCCACGTATTGTAGTAACCTATCGCAAGAAGTGATTAGTCTTGATTGTTACGTGGAATTACACTAGAGTATGCCTTGCAACAGCCAATTTGTATGAAATCCTCGTGGTTTCATCCTGAGAGGCCTGATAACCTCGAGAATTCCTGAGAGTTGGAGATAATAACATGGTCACCAAAGGAAATCTAATGGAAGTAGAGACGCAGCTCGATATCGGCCGCTTCTGTCTACGGTAAATGCAAAAGTAATAAAAGCTTGCATTCCAGAGAACCAGACAGCACGAGATTCGGAAGTAAAATGCTGACTTACGGACTACTGACGGATGGCTCAATTGGGAAAGGAGGCGAACTTCTTTCAATACCTCAGTCAGAGACGCGGATGACTTTTGAATTATCTTTTTGATCGCGTAGATCTGGCCATCGAGCTTTTTTCGTGCTTTCACTACCTCCCCGAACCCACCTTTGCCAAGACGACCCTCTTCAACAAAGTCCTCCCTGTATCTAGAGAATGGGCCCGAATAAGCGTTTGCAGAGTCGTGTCGCTGCCGTCGAGGAGTTACAGGTAGCAGTGAGGATACTGAGCCAAGTCTTGATGTAGAAGCAGACATGTCTTGGTGGTCTAGTAGCTCCGCATCCGTTGCAAGAAATTCCGATGAGCCTAACTCGAAAGCTCGAGGCCGCTTCCTGGGATCTGCTTTGAATAATTTGACGATGAATTCATTGAATGAATCCGACAAAGCTAAGGAATTGGCTAATGCTGTGGGCGAAGAATACGTCTTGATGACTGATAAACCGAACGCCATCTGAAGGAATATAATTCCAAAATCCCAGATATCAGTTTTCTGCGTATATTGAGGATGGTTTATGTTTGCTATCTCAGGCGGGAACCAATAAGCTGATTTTGCAACAGCAAGCATATTTTTTGATTGCGTCTTTCCACTAAGATTTTGCAACTTCTTCTGAAACGCTGCATCTGCAAGCTTTGGTCTGACCTCTCCGCCTGGTTCTCGGACCAGCAATACATTGCCGGTATGTATGTCCTCGTGGACGATTCCATGATCATGTAAGAAGCGAAGGGCATCGAGAAGCTCGATGGTCCAGGCGCGAACTTTGCCAACGCCTAGACAACCTGCAATGTCGAGGAATTCCTCTAAAGACCCCTTTTCGGCATACTCGATGAGAACACTCACTGTCCAAGGTGAGTCGAAATCTGGGTCCTCGTCGGTTGTTCTATGGACTTTGAACTCATAAAGATCCAGAATGTTTTGATGTCTGATCTCTTTTAGTGACTTTAACTCTGTCTCGAGAGCTTGTAATTGTCGCTTGAATGTATTTTGGTCTTTTGCGCCCGAGTCTACATCAATTTGTTTCAATACAAGAGTTGGAGCATCAGCTAGATCAGCCACTGGTCTTACGGTAAAGCATTTAGATGCAGGACCCTGTCTGATGCAGACCTTGCCTGTAACAACTTGAAAGCGGAACGGGTTGCCACTAGCATCGACAAGGTTGACCGGCTGATCGAATGCAAGACTATCGTCCTTTCCTACGAAACTTCCATTATCCAGTGAGGAGTGAGGAAGTACCGTTGGAGGTGGACGGCTCTTCCGTTTAGTCTCCTGAGTTTTTGCTTTTTGACGCTTGAGTTCGTCTTCCACCAGGGATCCAAGCATTCGCTCCTCTTCCAAATGTTCCAATTGCTTCTTCTTTTCATCCTCCCCCTTTTGCCATTCGGCAAGCCTTGCTGCTGCGGCTTCATGCGCAGCTCGTTCTTCTACCAAGCTTGGTAAGTCCAATCCCGCGGCTTTAGCTTCAGCAGCTTCATCAAGGGTTTCCTGACAAGCGTTGACAATTTCCATGATCATAGCTTGCTCTTCTGCAACCAATTCTTTTGGCTTAGTTTCAATGATTTTCTGAATCTTGAAACGTGTCCCTTCTCGGAGGTTGAAATCGCCCTTGATGCTCAACAAGGGGGCAGTTTTTGGGTAGGTGGCGGTGAGGACCACGCATAGAACGACAGCTATATCGTCGTCCGAGGTTTTGATACGGATCTCAAAGCTAGGCTCGGCTTTCTAGAACATCAAATGAGAATGGTACCTCGTAGATCTCAGGGGCAACCTTTACCTTCCAAGCTCCAGTCTTGTTTCGATTCTGTGGAAATCGTCACCGTAGATGGACGCCAACGCAATGAGCTCGTCCTCTTGGATTTCCTCATATTGAGATCTGGTTACAGGATCATCTGGTTTATTTGGCTTCAGTCCGGGAAAGCCAGACGAGGATGTATTGACTTGTTGTGGCTTCTTTCCCCATGGACTAGTTGGCGGCATATTGCTATGGAGGTATGGTCTCAGAGAAGAGAAAGGAAAACTGGTCGACGTTTCTCGCAGCCGTAGCTACAAGACCTCTACGCGCTGGGGTTGGACATATTCTTTGTGAGGGTTGAGTAAGAATCTATGTTTATTATTGATATTAACACCGTATCGATATCGATCACTTGAGAGTTGGAGAGAGCCGATTACGGTAAGAGTCAGCTCAGCCTCTCTATGACACCGCACCAGAACCCCACCCGTACCCCACAATAAAACGAGGCTGAAGCGGCCGCATTGCCTTGCGCTACTGTAATCCTTGAAAAAACACCGAAAGAAAACACTGGAAGCACGAGGTGACTCAGTCTTTCAAATCTATAAGAAACCTTTGGGATGGAAGTAGGATATTTTTGAATTTGTTGAGTGACATCCGGAATACCTTTCATACCCTATTGAATTCTTTGAGAGCGTTCTGCCTTTTCAATCGCCCTCAATGGCTCCCAAACCCACCCCATCGTCTGCTTTGACAAAACTGATACTAGGACGGTCACCTTCTCAATCGCCTGCAACCAGTGTTCGTCATTACAGCGCACCTATTGATGGCACAATCCCAGCCGCAAAGCAAAAATATGTCCCTACAGGTGGTAGATATCCCAAAGGCTTCCTAGTGTCCGGAACACATGTGGGAGTCAAACCTACCAACAAAAGCACCCCCGATCTCGCCTTCATAGCTTCGGAAACACCATGTGCTGCTGCCGCCGTCTTCACAAAGAACAAGTTCCAGGCCGCTCCTGTTACAGTCAGCAGAGAAATGCTGAAAAGAAGGAACAATGCTGGGGTCCGAGCTGTTATCATCAACTCGGGATGCGCCAATGCTGTCACTGGAAAGGGTGGCATGGAGGATGCGGAAAAGATGGGCTTGGAGGCCGATAGGTGTTTTGAAGAGCCAAGTGATGGCAAGGGATCAAGTACCATAGTCATGAGTACGGGGGTCATTGGCCAGAGGTTGGTATTCTACTCCATGCTTACTTGCCTTGGGCCTTGACTAACCAATCAATTTTATAGACTGCCAATCCAAAAGATCTTGCACAGGATCCCGTCTGCCTATGATGCCCTGGGAACATCGCACGATCACTGGTTGGCTACGGCTCAAGCAATCTGCACAACTGACACGTTCCCTAAGCTTATCTCCCGAACTTTCTCCTTGCCATCCTCCCCTTCAAGCGAATATCGGATAGCAGGTATGACCAAGGGAGCTGGCATGATTCACCCAAATATGGCAACTTTGCTAGGCATAATCGCTACCGACGCTCCAATCGCACCGGCACTTCTACCATCTCTCCTTACCAACGCTGTCAATAAATCCTTCAACAGCATCTCCATTGATGGAGACACTTCAACAAATGATACAGTAGCAGTCCTAGCTAATGGTGCTGCGGGAGGCAAAGAGATCACCTCGGAATCTTCAGAAGATTATGCCGCTTTTCAGACGACATTGACCGAATTTGCTACAGACCTTGCTAAGCTTGTAGTCCGAGATGGTGAAGGAGCAACCAAATTTGTCACAATTCGTGTGACAGAAGCTCCATCCGAGGTTGGTGCTCGAAAAATTGCAAGCACTATTGCAAGGTCGCCTTTGGTCAAAACTGCACTATATGGGAAAGATGCAAACTGGGGCCGTATACTCTGTGCAACCGGTTACTCACAGATTTCGGAGCCTGGCATGCCAATTAATGATGTTCCGGAGATTGTCCCTGAAAAGACAAGCGTTTCGTTTATCCCTACAGATGGGTCTCCAGAGCTGAAGCTGCTTGTCAATGGTGAGCCTGAATCTGTGGATGAGGCTCGGGCGGCAGAGATTCTAGAACATGAAGATCTAGAGATTCTAGTCAGGCTAGGGGGTGGAAAAGAGGAGGCAGTATACTGGACCTGTGATTACAGGTAAGTCCAAACATTTCACTATCTATGTGATTTAGCTAAAAGTCTTTAGTCACGAGTATATCACGATCAACGGCGATTACAGAACTTAGCTTGATCAATACAGGCTATTTCAAAGGAAGATATAGACTTGGCCAGCAACTGAACCTTGCAGCCTCGCACAAGTCCATACATGTGACAAACGCCATTAGATACGAGCCTAAGGAACGATAATAATTATGTGGAGTGATCAGAACACTGGCAAATAGAAGATGTAGGTCCATAACGCAGACACAAGAGCCTTGAACAGGAGCCTGGAGGGGTTATGGAGCCATTGCTTATTCCGGAAATTCTTAAATTAATTCTTCGTCCCTTTTCCTTTGCTTTTTGTGTCCCACAAGCCCTCCGTCTCTTCTGCCTTTCTGTTGACAGATTCCATATCAAACCCAGCCAAGAGCTTGTACGCCCGACCAACGTCTTCGAGCTCCAAACTTCCAATAATATCATCGATGTTCTCAAATCCGTCCGGAGCACGCTCATGTGCCAATTGAAGTACATGATCCGGCCCGTTTGCTCTATTGGCAAGGCAGATCTTCGCAGTTGGCGGTAAACGTACATCTTGATAATTCGCCAGAGCCTTTGGTACATCTTGCTCGTTTTGCAGAGCAGAAGACAGAGCCACGGCGTCAAGGACGGCTTGACTCGCGCCATTTGATCCAACTAGGCCAGTCAGTACATTCTCAGTTTCCTTTTCTGGTTTCCTCACTTGGATATAGCGGATGAGCAGCATCGCCCAAAAGTGTTATTCTCCCAAAGCTCCACCTATCCACCGGCGTCCTATCACACATAGGAAATTCGGACACTTCAGCTGTCTCAGCAATAAGTTCCGGTATACTTAAGAATCCAAAAGTCCAACTGTCAAACTTGCTCGCAAACCTCGATTTCGGGACTACCTTGCCCCAATCAGCCACTGGTGGCGTCAGGTCAGGATCGTCCTTGTCTCTAACTCTCAGCTCAGCAATCCAATTCACCAGAGACTTCCCTTCCCGTTCTGCTTCTCGTCCCACAGGATATGCGATGAACTTCTGGTCCGCGTGACCAGCCCATACCATACTGCGTCCCGTGAGGAAGGGCTCTCTGAGCGAGACGCCACGCCATAGCATACGTCCGGAGAAATTCGGCGGGCCTTCATCCGGATACAGGAGGCGGCGTGCAGTGGAGTTGATGCCATCGGCAGCTACAAGTATATCCGTGGTTTTCGACTGGATTTCAGCAGGTCGAGATGGATCTGACCTTCTCGTGAAGTGGGCAGTAATGCCTCCCTCATCTTGCGAGTAGGAAGTAAACACATGATCGGATTGCACGCAATTCTCGCCCAACCTTTCCCGAACCGTTTTAAATAGCAACTCATGCAACATGCCTCTATGCACCGAGAACTGTGGCACTAAATACCCAGCTTCCTCCCCCCTCTTTTCAGAAACAACATAGTGCCCATGCCGATTGTAATACCTCAATTCAGCAGTTTTAATCCCCGTATCTTCAAGCGCTGCTAACAGCCCCAAGTTGCGCAGAACCAGCACGGCTGAGGGCTGCAAGTTGATCCCGGAGCCAATGGCTTTCAGTGAGCGGGAGGCTTCGAAGATGGTAATGTTGCGGAATCCGTCAGCTTCGAGTTGTAGAGCAAGAACCAGCCCACCAATGCCTCCGCCAATGATGGCAATGGAGAGCTCAGAATTTATAGAAACCATTTCAATTAAAGTTGCCGAGTGAATGAAAAACCAATACGGAGGAAAACAGGGTCAATTTTTTGCCGTTCTCGGAACTGGTAGGCTACTACTGTAGTGTGTGGGGTGGGGTGGGTACCGTACCTTAGGTCTCTTGTGGGGGGAATGGCCATTTGGCCGAACCGAGCTTGAGTAAAAGATATGGATAAATGGGTGTTGAAAGATCTGAGGCGTGTTGTTGGGTTTCTTCGGTCAAAGGAATAAGGGTGGACGTTGTGCGAGTTAACCACTGGATTTGAGACTCACAATACACACGTTACGTCACTGCCATGAGCTCTTCAGGTACGCATATTAAAGTGATATCTTAGACAAATAACGAAAGAACTCTGAGAGTTTCTTCCATTTCCATAATTAGGGCAAGCTTTGTATAACGAACCCATCCCTTTCCAACCTTACCCATTTAATCTCACGGGGGTGCCATGCCTCGTCCTCCTCCTTGATCCCCTTAAAACACAGCAAGCACACCCCTCGCTACCTGATTAGAAAACGAAGGCTGCTTCTTCTCCCTATTAACTTCTTTCACTTGGCATCTCTCCTTCGGCTCCCCCTCCGCCTCATTATTAACTTGGAATTCCACGTCCCCCCTCTCCAGCCTATCCCACTCATGACAACACCCATACCCGTACGCATCCAGCTCCTTCACAACATCTCCACGGTACAAGGTACTTGGGCTGCGAATTCCCATACCTTGAGCCGCAACCGCAGTTATTTAGGGAGGCGTGGAAATGGCTTGAATTGAGAGCCTTCGGACTCCCCCTTAGTTATTCTGTTCGCCATGGCTCCTAATCTTCCTGATTAGAGAAGCGTTTTGGGAGTTTCAAGTCTTAGAAACGGTCGGTAGCTTCTTTATTAGCCTCATTTAAACTGGACAGGGGTGAAATGCTACAACGAGTCTAATGACCAGAGCCCAGTAACTCTTCTCACCTGTATTTCGCACATCCAATAAGTGTTTAATGTAGAATCATTTGGTAACAAGGTTCTGATACACAATTCAACTAATTCCATTTCTCATAGGCTATGTACAACTCGCCGAAAAGCACTAGGACTAGCAACCATTCTATGTTCTTGAAGCCACCGTAGGTGTCCAGGCGGTAAGCTTCGGCTTAGTACTGGAATGAAATTAGAACTAGATAATCATGAGGAGACGGGATCTTGAGGCTCACGTAGAGTAGGTCTTGAAAGCAGCACGGCTGAACGTCAAATTTGGCCTGTGAGTGGGCAATTCCCAAGGCCGTACTTGGGTTTTAAGGATCGGATCTTGGGTCGGCGGCTTGTCTACCATGTATGAAATCCAGGCATGCCATCCAGGCTCGATGTGTGATCTGTAAAAGCAATACCATCAGAATAGGGCCCCGATACAAATATCTGGGGTCCTTACGCATCGGTCTCATAGTCCTTGTAGTCTACCCATCTCGTTCGCACTGTGCTTCTATAAGCTTCTGGATGTTGGATTTTGGTTCGAGAAGGGCTCACATGGCAACTCCTCCTCCAGATTCTCAAAGAACTTGTTTCCATATCGGTCCGTCCCAATCAACGCGCCCGCTTTGGTATCACCTGCGCCATTGATCAGTTTTCAATGCTGCGCTGAGAAATATATCCGTTCATACCTATGTGCTAGAAGAGAATATCGTCGTTCAGTATTCGCATTATCGTGTGCAAGAGGGGGGCGTTCAACATACTTGCATTTGATGGAGGGCATCCTGCACGAACAACAATTAGCAAATTCCTGCAATGCATCGGATTCATTTCCATACCTTGATACCAACTCTACGCAGGTTGCGCAACGTTCTCGTGGTCGTAGACATCTTGGCTGATGTTCAATGGCTTCTGGAGTTGAGAAGAGGTCTGATGTCGAGTTGAAGGCGGGCTTCGGTTGGTCCAATTCCGGTCTAGCCTGAGCCGACCTTCAAAAGCTCTCCGGAAATCCAAGATCCCCAACCAAGCTTCCAATTTCGGCGGTCTACAGATATCAGATATCTCGAGAACTGGCTATGATAGCTAGGAGCGTCCTAAGATGCTCTGCCACCCGAAGGCTTCATTTAGGCCGGCCGCGAATGGTCCTGGCTAAGCCGCGCAAATTCTCGACATCTACGCCCGTTGCGAATGCCAATAGCTCCTCGACAGCTTCAATGCTAGGCGCCTTTACGAATGAGTTGGACAGGATAGCACCAAAGTTCGAGATTCAAGGGTCACAGATTCAGATATTGCGTACGCCGTCGGATTTCTACGAGACACTGAAGGTCCGCCCAAGCATTACCCAGTACAAGGCAAGGTCTATGGCTGATGGAAGGTAGTCCAAGATTCTTGGTGCAGAGAAGCAGATCTTTCTGTCTACATTGTACATAGGCAAAACAGAACATGAGCTTGTAATTTGTTCCTGGTTACTGGCAATGAATATTTGTTGATTTCTATTAGATTTTCACCCTCCATCAAGCTCTTAAAAGCAAACCCAATTTGAAGCTCAGTATTCTTACTGATGCACTGAGAGGTACTCGGGAGTCTCCGGAACCATCATGTGCTTCCCTACTTGCTCCATTGGTAGACGAGTTTGGCTCGGACAGGGTTGAGATTCGAATGTACCATACGCCAAATTTGACAGGCTTGCGGAAGAAGTATATCCCAAAACGAATCAATGAGGGCTGGGGATTGCAACATATGAAACTTTACGGAGTGGATGACGAGATAATCATTTCAGGGTAAGCACACTCCTAGAACTTGGGATATTCAAAAGCTAATTGAAAAAGGGCAAATCTTTCCAATAATTACTTCACTGACAGACAAGACCGGTATCACATATTCTCTTCAAAAGAGATCACCTCTTACTTCTACAAGATACATAGCGCGGTATCGAAACTCAGCTTCCTAGTCACCCCGGATCAGCAATACCCCGCGGGTTACACTCTAGACTGGCCTTCCTCCAACCTCGCCCCCCTCACCACTCATCGATCCCAAGAAGTACATTTCAGCATCAACCAGCATCCTCCATCCCCTGATCAAGCCCTCCACCACCACCGCCGCCCCATCTTCCCCTTCCACAAAAACAAACACAACAGTCTACCCACTTTCCCAACTCACCCAACTCCTAGACCCGGACACCTCCACCGAGTTACCTTCAATAACCCACATCCTCCGCACCCTCTCATCCCCCTCCTTCGGCACCTCCTCCTGGACCTTCACCGCCGGTTACTTCAACCCCGACCCGTCCCTGACCTCCCTCCTCCTCTCCGCCGCCTCCACCAACAACACCGTCATAACCGCCTCTCCCTACGCCAACGGCTTCTACGGTAGTAAAGGCGTCTCCGGCCTGCTCCCGGCAGCCTACACATTGCTCTCGCGGCGCTTCCTCGAAAGCGCGCAGAAATCCGGCCGCGAACACGACATTGCGCTTAAGGAATGGCGGAGGGGGACCGTCGGGGAGAACGGCGGCTGGACGTACCACGCCAAAGGCCTCTGGATCTCGCTTAATGGGGAGAAGGAGCCGAGTCTGACGATTGTGGGTAGTAGCAATTATACGAAGCGCAGCTATGGGCTGGATTTGGAGGCCGGGACGTGTATTGTTACGAGTGATGAGGGGTTGAAGGGCAGGTTGAGGGAGGAGAGGGACGGGTTGCAGGAGTTTGCCGGGAAGGTGGGGATAGATGATTTTTTGGGGGTGGAGAGGAGGGTTGGGATAAGGGTTAGAGTTGCGATGTGGATTGTTAAGATGGTTGGGGGAGCTTTGTAAAGAAAAAAGATTCAAAAAAAGGAGTAGAGCGGATAAGGGGTAACGAGTACCGTATTCACTTGTAGGATTATTAATGTTCACTAGATATAGTAATGAGATAGTAAGAAGAGGCGCGCTTTATGCCTGGCTGAATAGCTGAATAAGTCCTACAACACCATGACAAAAGCTACTATGATATGTACCATGAAAAAGAAGCCGGAAAAGTCGACGATCATAATCCCCATCTTGTCGTACCATCATTCATCAAGTCGTCCACCTACCCTTCGCCGTAACACCGTTTGCCCAAATGGGTTCCTCGCAATGATACCTTTCCAATGCATTCATTCACACAAATCCTTGCATGCATGTTACACCACCTGCGCTCGCTTTCATCTCGAACGTATACTATACTCCCAGCTCTAATCACAAAATCTCCTTCAACTTCTTCTTCTGCTCCTGACTCAGGAAGGTAGGGAACTTGACATTATACGTGACAACAAAGTTACCCCTCTGATCTGGCTTCTTGCTGAGCGGCATACCCAGGTTAGGATACGTGTCACTACTTCCCGGTTGCGTCGGGCCGCCCTTTTCGATGTTGATTTGCCGGCCGTCAATAGTGGTGACTGTTCGCTTCCAGCCGGTCAGAGCTTCCTTTAGGTCTAAATCGACCTTGAAGTGCAAGTCGTCGCCTTCACGTGTGTAGAGAGGATGTTTTTTCTGTAGTGATATTAGTAAAATTTCAAAGACGAGACGCCGTGAAAGAGGATTGATGGCTGGCTTACCTCTTCAATCAGGAAATGCAAATCCTGCTGCCCGCCTTCTTCTTGATCACCCACACCTTTAAACTTAATCTTGCTGCCTTTCTTCAATCCAGGCTTGATATCCATCTCCAACACCTTATCCTGCGTAGTTCGCTTCCCCGTTACCTCGTCAAACGCCTTCCGCTTAATCTTCATCTTCTTATGCGCCCCCTTATACAACTCCTCGAGCGTCAACGGCAGCGGCCTCTCCACCGTCGTGACCTCCATAGTCGGTGTTCTGGGTCTCGCCGACGCAGCCTCCGCCGCACCAAAGTTAGAAGCCCGTGACCGTCCACCCGAAGCGCGGGATCTGGGTATATCCGAAAAAATATCCTCGAAGCCCGACGATCCCCCCATCCCCCCTTGGCCCCGCAAGAACTCCGAGAATATCGAGTCCGGGTTGCTGAAGCTGAATCCACCTCCGCTGCCGCCGCCGCTCGGGCTGAACTCATAGTGGAAGCCTTGTGGTCCGCCGCCCGATGGCATACCGCCTGCTGATCCGAAGTTGAATCCCGCTGGCATTCCACCCCCTCCACCCGTAGCACCTGCGTATGGGTTACCCCCCGCACCCGGCTCGGGCGGTGGTGGGCCGCCCCGGAGCAGGTATTCTAGGCCGTATTGATCGTATATTTTCCGCTTCGAGGGGTCTTGGAGAACTTCGTAGGCTTGACTGACTTCCTTGAACTTCTCGCTAGCATCTGGTTTGTCTGCGTTTTTATCGGGGTGGTATTTAAGGGCCGATTTACTGTGAGAATAATTAGCAAGCATTGCGCGGAGCCAGGGAGTGGAAGTGATTGAGCGAGCTTACTGGTACGCCTTCTTGATCTGGTCCTGGGTGGCATCCGCCTTAATGCCCAGGACATCGTAGAGTTTCGTTTCTGCTACCATGGTTGTGGTGGTACGAGAGTAAGTATTGTGTGTTCTATGTGTTTGAGTGCGGATTCGTAAAATGTAGCAGCGAAGCAAGCGCCTTTAGGAGAGAATTTTGTACTCCGTAGAGAGAGAAGTGAAGTCGCGAAAGACAGGAGCGGGATTATGGGAGGAAGAATGAACGAGGCTATCACGGAGGATGTTGGAAGGCACTCGAATGTTGTACCCTGCCCTGCCCTACCCTGCCCTGTATCTGCGGGGCGAACAGCTGATTGTTTGCGGACTGACTGAGTGACTGACGTGAACGTTCAATGTTTGGATGTTGGTCACCCCTTTCTTTACCCCCCAAGGGATACGATGTAGAATCAATTGACCAATAACAAAGAGTCTTTGGAATGTTTTGCTTTCTGAACTGATGTTTAATGCAATTGAGAGTCGCGGTGCGGTGCGGCCGGTATTTCAACTTCTCGAGGCGGTGACGTTGAAATGGCCGGGGTGCGTTGTGGGTGGGGGTGGTCGTGGTTCTTCTAGCCAGGCCCAGGATAAAAAGTTGCGATTGGCGATGCGGGCTGGCGGGGATCCTTCCAAAACAGAGAGGGAGAAAAGAAGCTTCGAGAACCTTCCTTGCAAGACTGAATCCTGAATCATGAATCCACCCCCCCCAAAAATGATAACCATGTGTTAGACCGACCTAGTATTGTAAAAGAACACTTGAATGCAATCAATGACTTGTATTAATGGTACGAGTAGAAGTTACTTTACTCTTGGCTGGGCTTTAGCTGGAACCACAACCTCTCCCACCCAAGTGCAACGAGACATTCCATTGCAAGAAACAGCTAAAAGGGCATATGTTATGGCAGCTTCATTCCTCGGACATATTATATTCTCAAGAGCTATGTTAATCTAATTCCCACGGTTCAGCTAGTCATTACCTCCATAAGTAAACATCCCAAAGAAGTAATTGTTGAGGCAGAGGTAGTATAGGTCCTGAATGAAGGGTTAGCGAGCCCCTTAATTACATACGCATTCATCTCTTCACATCCACCACCAACGACACACAACTATTTCAACTCTGTTGGTTTGGTATTTTGCTGCTGGGCGCTATCATACACATACACATCCTCGCGCTGGACATTGAAAGCGGCCTGTGACATTGTAGGTTTCCATGTTCAGACCTGGCCTGAAACATTCTTCTATTCGCCATTCATTCCGAAAATCCAACACGTTTCACAGCTGCACTCTCTCCCGCCGGGTGCTCATCCTCAATAACCTCATCCAGATCCATACTGTCGATCGTAGACTTTTCCTGGCTCATGCCCGCCATCATCATCATGCTGCTGCGCTCCTGCATTTCCTGACCCACGGGCTGTTCATTGCTCTCAATGCCGTTTGGGTCAACGCCGATAATGATTTCAGGGTCTTGTAGATAATCAACGTGATTGCTCATCTCGCCACTCATCGCACTCTGATTTCCCTTTGGACTTGCACCACTATCCCATCGTGACGGAGTTGCTTCTGACGATACCTCTGCTTCGCTTTGGTCAAATTTGCGCTTCCCTGGAGATGAAACTTGAGTTTGTGAACTACCACCCTCGATCAGCTCAGCCTTGAATGCTCGGTTGTCCATGTGAACGAAGGCCTAATAGAATATCAGTCACGAGACATACGAATCAGACAGCGCACCACAAACCTCAAGATTAGCAGGAAGGGGCTTCGCTTCAAAGTTCATAGCCTCTTCACTGGCATAAACTAGCATCATGGTCTTGCTCTCGCTCTTTGTAGCTTCGAGAACCTTTTCTTCCGTAGTTTTCTATCTGGGGGTTTAGCATTCGGACTATGAGATCTGGCAGAATATGCACAGAATAAACAAAAAGGATTAGTTTACCTCTATGGTTACTGGATTGGAGCCAAAAGACGCATAATGAATCCGCCACCACTGGTCACCATTCGACTTTGGCTCTTCACCGTCAAGATCTATATCTATTAGATCAGGCTCGGCGCGCCTACAGACGTACATCGTGCTCTTCGTTGTGCTGACACCTCTGAGTGTGTACTTGTGGAGTTTGGGCGCAGCTGGATCTACCTCCGAGGAAGGATCGGTATACAACGTTGATAGCTTGCGTAATGCATCGATAGACTTCTCCTTTTCTTCATTCAGAGCTAGTGAATATTAGCGATGGTACGAAGAAGTGGGATAGATTGCAGTACATTTTAGTTTGTTGTCGATATTTGTCACCAGGTTTCGAAGCTGCGCTGAAAGATAAGCAGTTTTCTTAGCAGACTCCCGAGCAGCAAGATCCCCTTCTTCATCCTCTACAACTTGGATTTGCGCCTCGATTTCACCATCAGAGTTCTCAACCTGCTCGTGCTGAAGAGCTGCATTAAGGAGATCTTTCACTTTGATAGTTTTCCCGTTGGACCCGTGATGATTCGTAAGAGACTCTTGCAGACGCAAGTTCTGCTCTAGTCTTTCGGCCATCTCCTTCTTCTCCAATCGCATATCCAGTGCAGCCTGTCTTGCTGGTTTCAGATAACGATCTGGGTACCATGTGATAGGAACCTCGATGTTCTTTTTGGTTTCGTCTCCCTCGATTTGAAATGCAATGACGTCAGCCACATGAGAGAGGTAAGGGCTTTTATCCAAGTTCAATGGTTCAAGAGAATGCCACAAGGCCTCATCTGCAATATCGTAGAGCGTCTCCTGATAGGAGTCTGTATCTGGCAAGGCTAGCTCCAAAATGCCGAACTCCTGTGGGTTGCTCTCTTCTGCCTCAGAAAGTACACCCACGCTGAAAAGTTTGCTAACCTGTAGAATTTTGAGTTAGCATTCAACAGTAGACCAGAGAAGCGGTATGGGAATGTTGCGCGATACTCAAGAACAAAAGCTCAACCATTGGGGGCATTTTCGGAGTAGAGTTTGGGCAGGAACCAACATTACGCACCTTTTCATCTTTGTACTGACCATCTGGCATACCATTTTTCCAGGCCCTCAGCACCGCTGCCTTTGGCTTATTTGGGTCCTTCCGCAGTTCCTTTTTCACATCCTTCAGGTTTGCAAGGGCTTCTGTGGAGCCGTAACTTCGGTCTGTCTTGTTCAAAAAAGCCATAAGACGTTGGAGCTCCATATTCACCTCACTGGGTGGTGTTATGCCTTCTTCAAAGACCGAACGAATATCGATTGCCTTGCCAGCCCACCACTCTTTATCGTAACCATAATTTGGAGCCTGGTCGTGACCATCGTGGGGTAGGAAAATTTGTCGGATGAGGGGAATCTCATGGTAGATTGTCAAGAGGGCATTCAGACGATGGTCTTCGACGCTTGGCTTGAGGAAGGCTGGGACGTCGAGATCGCGTTTTCGCTCCGCTGGCTCAGGGTCTGCCACTATTTCAGTAACAGAGGTTTTGCCTGCGATCACCATGTCCCATTTGCCAGTTTCATATTGGCTGCGAGTGGCAGGACCGAAAATAGGTTCGCTGGCATTGGCAATTCCGCTTTCTTGTGGTTCCAGGCCGGCTTCCGCTCTGGAGGCACGGAGAGCCTGCTCCAAATCACTATCCTCATGTTGGGCAAAGGGCAAGGAGTTTCGCGGATCGGCTAGGCAGAGCAAGTCAGTCTGTTGTACTGCGCCTCGCATATGTTATACAAACCAAGTGCGTGCTCGGCAGTTAGGTCTATTATCTTACCCAGTGGTGATTTATTATGGCTCGTTCGAGAAGGCGGCCTGGAAGCCAGGCCATTGCCATCGTAATGATTGTAGGAGGGAGCGGTGACATCGGGGCCTTGAATATCAAACGCTGCAAATTATCAGTCATAGTTGCACAGCATTATAAGCCGCAAAGGTGACCGACCGACACCGTGAGTGTTTTGCTCTCTCGGTCCACCATCCCGATCACTGTTGAACTGGTCTTCGTCCCACCTGTATGTGTACTAGATGGCCCTTTAGCACATGTATTTTGTGTGGTCTCTGGTCGAAGGGATACCTTTTGGCTAGTAGGATCATCGAACCACTCTGCGACAGCTTGTGAGATGTCGCTGTTGTTGCCCTATTTCAGTAATAAGCTGCCATCCAAGGTCGACTTGAGAAGGAATCGGCAGACGCACCTGATACCGCGCAATCACCTCCTTCTTGGGAATATTAGAGCCTGTAAAGTCATAAAAATTCCTGATTTCATCATCAGACGGCTGCGCTGCCATGTTGACGGTAGTTTTGAAGTGCGCGAGGCGGTGCGCGGCGATAGTCAGGAATCAACGGTCGGAGTTTTGCGGTACATTTAGGAAGGTGGCAAAGCTCATGAGAAATATTCACTGAAGAGCGAAGCTGTTGAAAGAATTTTGAGTGCTGATGCTGGAAGTAGCTTGAAGCTTGTGCTTCTGCTTGTGCTTGTGCTTGCAACAGTTGCTTACTTGTGACGAGAGAGAGCTTCTTAGCGGCTCTCATCCGGATCCCTGTTCGTTGGGTTAGGTGTTGAAACAGTAGAGATTAGCACGTGAGATACTATCAACGCACGAATTTCGGATAGACCCGTGTCACAGTGAAAGTTCCTATATGAGATCATTGGTGGTGTACTCAGAGTCTTTGTCTAATCATTTTAAGATGTTTACAAAATCCCAATTAGTTTTACTAAATACTTCCCCCTTGACTTAGCGCAGTGCCATCGAGGTCTGGAAAAGGTATTACTAAGATCGGGGAATTTCAACCGGTACTTTGACGACGCCATAGCATTTGAAGGAATACAAGATTTGTATTCGTCTAAGAAAAATAAGTGACAAGTGGTGTGTGTGCAGTGCCTGTTCTATGTACTCCTTTATTCCTACTCCATGAACTTCTTATGATTCAGCCATGTGCGCCCAATGTAAAAGCAGAAAAAAAGCCCTCCGAAGTAGAACTAGAATACGCCGCAGATGAATGCTATGCCTGCCTTATCCGTACGCCGCTGAGAAACCAGAGTCCCCGCTATGCTATGCTAGTAAATATTGCCTAAACACGAGTGCTGCCCGAGAAGTCTTTCTCTAGACCTTCGACGCCAAGATATGCGATTTATTCTTCCATTTCCTGTCCCTCCTCGCTCTCCTCTTCTTCCTCCCCCTCTTCATCCTCGTCCATTTCGTCGAAATCGTCCCCTGAACTATCACTAGCCCCAAAGTCATCCTCTTCCGCCTCGGACTCGTTCCAGAAGGTGTCGTCATCAGGGATGTCCTTCGGAGGAGCCGACTCGAGAGTGGTTGGCATAATGAAACCTTCCGGGATATCCTTCCTAGAGGACTCAACCGCCTCCTTCGCTTTCTGGTTGTAGTTGGCCCGGCTATCCCGGTACATGACTCCTGCGTCGACGTTGGCTGGGGAGGAAATTTCGGGATCGTCGAGAAGTAGGAGGACAGAACGTAGAACAGACTCCACCCCTTGGAGAGGGGACCAACGCTCACTAGCCAGCTCTCCGGATTGTTCATCTTCACCCGGTGGGTGCAGAATGGAGATGCACAGCTTCCCATCGGAGTAGATATTTGGGTGGTATATTGGGTTCACAAATTTGAAGGTCGGTGGCAAGAAGGGGTATTTGTCGGTGAAGGTCATCTCGGCCTGAAATAGATTATTAGCACAATAGAATGAGGATGCATAGAAGGATGTTCACCTTGAAGTAACCACCATTGAATGCACTTTCAGAATTGACGACGATCAACCCAATGTTCCATCTGAAGAGGGAACCACCATCGCAGAGCTGTCGATCGTTAGCATACTGGAAGAACAAAAAGCAACGTTAGGGAGAGTTATTTACCTCAATTTTAAGCCACTTCTCTCTCTCAAGGGCCTTGTACTCGCTCATGAGCCTCTGTTTCGCTCCTGCAGACATCTTAAAGTTCGTACGACAGGCTGAGGGATTAGTTTAATGTCGAATCTGTATTCAAAGTCGAAGGTTGAGTGATGAACGCACGCGGACAATTCTGATCTTGCGACGTGGAGTGGTGAGAAGAAAATGACTCGTGCGTGCGGCGTGTTCTCGATGATGGGGGGGACGTGGCCAGCTCAGGCAAAGTCGGAGTTTATTTAAAGGTCCGGAGGGGGCGTATGAATGGTGAATGCGGGATTCCGATTTGATTCCTCTTGTGATCGAGTATTGGCGAATATTCCTTGGTGAGTCAGCGGAAGGAGAAGAGGAAGAGGCTGCGGATTATATATAATGGTCGGAAGCAGTCAGTTGACAAGAGAAGGGGTGATCGTGAAAGGGTGACGGTGACTGAAGCAAGGCTGATAAGATGGATGTAAAGCGGCGGATTTAAGATAACAGGGCCCACTACTTTTACTTTCACTTCAAAAATATATTATTCCATCTGATTTCAATATTGTTCACTCTTGCCACATTAAGAAAAGAATTGTTAATGCGCTGGAGCATAGCATTATTTTGAAACATAGCACTAGTCCTAGGAATGCCGCTGCGGCCGTCGATATTTCATGCGACTTGTAAGCAAAATGAAACTCGTCAGCTCATTCCTGCATAAACGATTAAATAGTCAAGCCGTATATCAGTAATAATCAGGTTCATTCCTTATATTATTAGGTGCTGCTTTAGCAAGCATTTTAAGAACGATGCCGTGGCACCGTGTAGAAAGTCGGTGTAGCGTCAAGTGATGAGCGAGGCTGACATTATAAGTGAGAACCTCTTTGGACAAGATTTATGTGAGAGTATGATTTCCCCTAAATATTCCAGTAAGTGTACCTCACAAAATTCATACTACTCGAGGAAAGAGAATGACAGGGGATCTAAAGGAGCATTGCGGGCTTGCAAACATCTATTTTCAATGAGGCCGATCAGGCCGTGTATGGAACCAAGAATAAATGGATGAACGATTCATACCACAATGCTCATGGCACTTCTATCATTAAGGAATGATACTCCAAATGACACCCAAACTCCCCCAACAGGGTGCAACTAATGATAATGGTATCTTCGTACAACTGATGCGCCACTTCCCTTGGGAATGCACCACAAATAACAAACGCCAAACCATTCTTAAACTCCATAATACTCATATAATGCAAAACGCTTCCATGTAGCTCTCACACTTGGATGTTCTCTTTTTCTCCTTCTGACTTCACCTTCTTCTTCTCTGCATTCTTCTGTTCAAGTCTGGCTCTTGCGGCTGCAGCTCTTTCAGGTGGAAGATTGCCTCTCATCCTTGAGCCCTCAACAGCGGACAAACGGCTCGAATTCGCATTCCCTTGTCGTCGGCTTTGGAGATTATTACTTGATCTCTTGCGCGCAAGCTCTTCGGTAGCATGAGACCGCGTCATGACTGGCTTTGGAGGAGATGATGGAATATTGAACATTGACGGCATAGGACTTGGCTTTGGCTTACAGTACCGCTCGTGGAATTCTCGGCTTGTCGATGGCTCTTCTGATGGCAGCTTTGGTCTTGTAGAATGAAGGGAGAGATCTGAGAATCGTCTCGCTAAAGGGGTATATTGGACCGGTCCATGTGTTCTCGGAGGCACCGAATCAACATTTGCTTGGTTGACAATTTCGGACAGCGCAGGATGGGCAGATCGTGACAAAGGAGATTCAGCAGGTGTGTCAGAGCGCAATTGCCTTGCTGAAGCAACAGTCTTGAGAGGCCGAGAAATTGGCTGGTTCGACACTGCAAAATGGTTCTCACGAGCGTGAGAAGCATCGCCGTAAACAGCTACTCTCTGGAGTGGTGGCGGCATGCTATCTGTCTTCGAGCCCGCGATAGCCTCTCGTTCTCGGGCTTTGGCTCTTAGACTCGCGATTTCCGTCTGTAAACTTCTCACAATTTTGTCATGGTCCTGAGTTTTCTTTTGCAGGGCCTGCTGGAAATCCTGGACTGTTGAATTTGCACCTCGCAGAGAAGCAATCTCCTTCTTTAGCTCCACAACTTGATCATGTCGCTTCTTTAACTGATATTCGGCTTCACGGCGTTGCGCTTTCGCATTCTCTTTCAAAGTGTTATAATCCATTTGGAGTGTTCTCATAGCCTCCTCCTTTCTCTGGCGTTGCTCTTCTGAAGATTGTCGACGCCTCTCGCCTTTGTCAACATGCTTTTCAAGTCGCAAATCCGCGTGAAGCAGTTCTTGCGTTAACTTTGTGTTCTCATCCTGGAGCTTCCGACTGGTCTTCTCTGCAGTAGACAACGTCTGCCGAACGTTGTCCAGCTCATTGCGAAGTAAGGACATCTCACGTAGTTGCTCCCTTGCTTCCTTGAGCTCGCGAGTCGTTTCCAGAAAAGTCTGTTTCGTTCCTGGCAGTGTGAGGATCCTCCCATCCTGACTATTTTGCTTTAGGGGACTGCCTCTGTTTTCTTCCAGGGCTGCTCGAAACTCTTCCACTTGAGATTTGTATTGCAAGGACAACGCAGTCTGTCTAGCAAGTTCTTTTATCAACTCAGGAGACTCATCATCAAGCCCTTCGAAGCCTGCCGAGGCAATTCGTGCCGACAATTGCGATATTTTGTCCTCCATTCGGATAACCTTCCGTTGTTCCTCCTTTAATTTCTCATGAAGATCCAGAGCATCGCTATCCCTCGCCTTAGCATAAGTTCTCGCCATGTGCTTATATTTCAGGAGGTTCTGCAGCTCAGCCTTTGCCTCATCATGATAGGTCTGAAATTGCTCCTTCCAGTATCTGCCCGACTGTGAACGGGGTTCACTCAAGTCTACCGTCACATCAGCGTTGTGTCCAACCCCTGTAGCCATTTCCTGGAGCAGTTCCTGGTTGCTCCTTTCTGAATTATAACCCCTAACAGGTGCGGATCGTATCTTCTCTGGTGCAGCATTGGACCCGTGCGTCTCAACATTAACTTGAGGATTCGATTCATTCGAGGTTTTGCTGTTTGCTGTCTTGGAGGATTTGCTCTCCCGAGCCTCTTCCAATTGTTTTGTGAGCGACGTCTTCCTCGATGTGCGGCGTTTCGAAGACCACTGATTTTGGAGGGTTTCCCCACCTTCCTCTGGGTTGATTCCCTTGTCTACGACCTCGTTGCCAAATGATACGGTTTTTCTTCTCGTAGTTGCCGTACCCGGTGTTAACAGAATGCCTGGTGGTTTTGTAGGAGATATATTGTCGGACCGTGATGCGGTGATATCCTTCCCTGCCTGCTTCCCTTCACCCTGCATCCCCTCATCGTGCTCGATTTTGTAGATAGTGTCATCTGATACGAAGGCTGGAGTTCCAAAAATTGCACTTTTCAATGCACGAGCTGCGAAGACTGGCGCAGGGGTCTCTGGCGCATCCTGCTCGTGGTATTCGTCTAGTGATATCAGTACGTTGAAGTAGGCACCCGGTTTGCGCTATTTTACTCACCTTGACCATAATTCTCTTCCGCACTCCGACCTAGCCACCAATTCAGCATCTTCGCGAAGAGCGCTCTCCAAAACTGACAATTTGCCCACCGAATGGCGACTTTGGGGCGTATCCTGTGTTGTGTGGAAGGAACTCTCGAGCTTTTTCTCAGGTCTTGAAATCCCAAGTAAAGTAAACAAAAGAGACGCGGACGCGGTAACAGCAACCCTGTAGTCTTGGCTGGGCAGCCACGAGCAAGCAGGGGCGGAGCGGGGATCATTCCGATCTTAGCGCTATGCGGAATTAACCTTAAATTGGACCGCGACTGGCTTGCAGACGCGCGCATGCTTGTCAATTGCAACAGAGAAAGTTGAAGTCATAATGAGGATGACAATATTTGGCTGTCTTTAATCTGTAGGTCTGTGTACAATGCGTTGCTTCTTCTATTCAACAAATCTAACATATTCTGCTTAGTTCTGAAAAGATGAAGCGTAAGAAACAAGCAGACGAAACACCAGACACGCAAGAGCACCAACCTGACCAGAAAAAGTCCCGCCTGCGAAGTACAGTGGATTTGGCTGCCCCAGAAGACATACTTCCAAGCGAATTGAAAAAGGGTACCACGAACAGAAGGGCGTCTCGTAAGGGGGAAGAAAGTATTGCAGGACACGATCAATCTGCGCATTTAAGAGACCAACCAGTCGGCGAAGCTCCAGAAGATGAGCCCGCGAAAAGTGTAGGAGAAGACGCATCCATGGATGGAAAACCTATTGTCACTCCCAGAAAAAGGTCTCGGGTATCTCCGAACCATACTTTCCCGGAGGATGAGACGATTGGCACGACACCCAACAAGACGTTACATGGGAAGAAGCTCTTCTCAACACCTGTCAAGGTCAATGGCACCTCTGAAGCCAACGGGACGCCGATATTGGCAAGAAATGCAGATCGATCGGCCAGAAGAAAGAGTACTAGGACTCTCATAGAGCGTACCGTACTAGGCAATACCAGTGATAATGACGAGGAAGAAGAGGATATTGCGCAGCATATTTACGAGTCTGAAGAAGAGGGTGGAATAGAGGTTGCAGAGGCTGTCAATGCCCCGGAGACACCTTCCAAACGAGGGCGGCCGAAAGGCGCGAAGACTCGACGACGATCCCCAACTCCACCTCCTCAAGACCTACCACCTCACGAGAAGTATTTTTTCCAGAATCGTGGTGGCCGGCCCAAAACATCAGATAATAATCTCTCTTCTCTTGCATTGCTCGACCACGAAGAATATTTCAGTCTTGTCCGAAACTTCAAAGATCCACAGACGGATGATATAAAAGCATTGCAGGATTTGCATGCCAAATCATTCAACCAGTGGGGATTTGAGCTTAGCCAGGACTTCAATTTATGCATTTACGGTTGGGGATCTAAGCGATCACTTCTCATGAGTTTTGCCGACCACATTTATAATTCGCAGACTGTTGCAAACCCCAAAATAGTAGTGATCAATGGCTATGTCCATAACCTCACCATTAGAGATGTTTTGAACACAATAGCAACAGCTATTTCATTATCTAGTCAGAAAATGGGATCCCAGCCAGCCGAGATGCTTGAGAACCTGGTGGCTTTACTAGAAGAAGACAAGTCGCAAAATATAACCGTCATTGTTCACTCCATTGATCGGGCGCCTCTTCGTCGGCCTACCACCCAAGCCATACTCTCACGTCTCAGTGCTCACCCACAAATCCGTCTTGTGGCGTCCGCCGACCATCCATCGTTTCCACTTCTCTGGGACAGCTCTCTCCGTTCAACCTACAACTTCTTATTTCATGACTGTACCACCTTCCAGCCGTATGTTGCTGAGGTGGATGTCGTTGATGAAGTGCATGAGCTCCTGGGAAGAAGTGGAAGGCGGGTGGGTGGGAAGGAAGGCATCAGTTTTGTGCTGAAAAGTCTTCCTGAAAATGCGAAAAATCTATTCCGGGTTTTGATAGGGGAGCAACTCGTGGCAATGGATGGAGGTTACGGGGATACACTTGGAGGGGAGGATGATGATGACCATGAAGATAACGAACGACGATCCGGAAACTCAAGGAAGACGGAGCCTGGGGTCGAATATCGAACTCTATATCAAAAAGCCGTAGAGGAATTCATCTGCAGCAACGAAATGAATTTCAGAACGTTGCTGAAAGAGTAAGTCTAAATATAATTTTGAGAAACGATTGGTCTAATTTGCTGCAGATTCCACGACCATCAAATGATTCAGAGCCGAAAAGATGGAATGGGCACTGAGATGCTCTCGGTCCCGTTCCGGAAAGAAGAACTGGAAACTATATTAGAAGATATCATGTCTTAAGCGTTGCATCTTGGACATCTTTGTCTCAAAACGGGACAGGCATCTGTAAAAAACAGCATAAGCTCGGCGCTGGGGTTGTATATTAGGATTAGAGACATAGCAAATGACAGAAATGAATTAAACATCTCAATTCGACGATTGTGAAATTAGTCTAAGATTATCCACGTGCCCTCGGTATGTGAAGCCTTAAAAATGTTTCACACCTCTTTTAAAAGATAATTCTCCAAAATCTTCCACAACCACCCAATGGCCGAATGTTGCGCCAAAATTTGAGGTTCTTTAATAAACATTCTACCATGGCCAAAAAACCGCCCAAGGATCCACTGGTTGTAATTTTGGGCGCTACTGGTACTGGGAAATCGCAGGTAGTCAGCTCCATCTCTCTTTAATGCCCCCGCCCAACTAACAAGTTGCAGCTCGCAGTGGACCTAGCGACACGATTAAATGGCGAAATCATTAATGGTGATGCGATGCAAATGTACGATGGGCTTCCTATCGTCACAAACAGGATTACGCACGAAGAGCAAAAGGGCGTACCGCATCATCTGCTTGGATTCGTCGCACTCGACGAGGAACCATGGAGAGTAGGCATTTTCAAAACGAAGGCTAGCCAGATCATACGGGAGATCCGCTCAAGAGGACGACTGCCGATTCTTGTAGGAGGCACGCATTATTACACCCAGTCGCTTCTATTCGCAGATTCGTTGGTTTCCAGTCAGGACGGAGAAGAACAGGCGCAACCAGATCGCGAGGGACAAGACGCTTTGGAGAAATTCCCTATACTTGCTGGAACTACAGAAGCAATGGTTGAGCGTTTGAGGGAGGTGGACCCAGTCATGGCCAAACGATGGCATCAAAACGATAGAAGGAAGATTCAACGATCCCTCGAAATATTCCTCACAACAGGCAAGAGAGCATCCGAAATCTATGCCGAACAGAAACAACGCAAGGTTTTGAATAAGGAATGTACTTTGGAAGATCATGGCCTCCCAATTTCTCCAGTCGCAAGTGGCTCAACGCTACTCTTCTGGGTTCACTCTGAGTCCCAAGTACTCAAACAGCGATTAGATTCACGTATCGACAAAATGCTTAAAGCAGGTCTACTGGACGAAGTAAAATCGATGAACGATTTTCTCGACAGCCAGGCCGAAGCTGGCACCAACGTTGACCTTACCAGGGGCATCTGGGTTTCCATCGGCTGGAAGGAATTCGTACCATATCTAAATGCACTGAAATCTGGGACTACATCTATCGAAGACCTAAACAAGCTCTATGAGCTATCAGTCGAGCAAATGAAAGCTGCTCATCGCCAGTATGCAAAGCGACAGGTTCGCTGGATACGTATAAAGTTGGCCTCGGCTCTATCAGATGAGGATGCCCTCGATAAACTCTACATTCTCGATAGCAGTGACGTCTCACAATTTGATTCTGCTGTATCTGGTTCTGCGATTGATGCCACTGCAAGTTTCTTGAAAGGCGACGTTCTGCCTCCCCCACCAGAACTTTCAGAATCAAATAGACAGTTTCTTACTCCTGTTGGGGATTCAAAAGATCTCGACTTCCGTCGCGAATGCGAGATATGCAATGTTACAGCAGTCATCGAGGAGCAGTGGATCCGTCATCTCCAAAGCCGCCGCCATCGCGCCCAGGAGAAGAGGCAGCTTAGGAACGCTGGGAGCGGTAGGTTTCACCGAAAGACTGAGGACGTACCAGTAACAGAAATTACCTGAGTGCCGTCTAATTTATATGACGATCTACCCAAAGTTACCTCGCGTTACTACAGCCTTCCCAGATCGAACTGCAAACCAATACCAATGGCAATGGACTCAATGGAAGCAACCAGAGCCTTCAAGTACTACCACATGACACAGCTTAACAGTACTGAAGCTGCTAACGGAGTGCGACAATTCCAGAGCCATTTCATAATCTACATGAAGATCCAAGTAGACCAGGCAGACGTTCGCCCCATGGAACTAGCCACAAAGTCAAGTTCATCAACGATCTGGCAACTTGTGGACCAATTAGCAGGTGTATACATCTCAGCTAGCAATATTACTCGAAGATGGGATTTTCATGAACAATCAATTTACACAGAGTTTCCAAAGACTTCAATGCCATAGTGAATAGTTCAAGTCAGTGAGTGTTTAGGGTATTTCACTGGATGAACTGGCATATAGTATTCTTCAATATCCTACTTAGAGCAGGCAATAAGTACTAGTATATCGTATTATTACCAGATTACCAGACAAAACAAGCCACTTTGCCGCACATTCAGGCCAGGCGAGCCAGTTTATGACAACCAAGAGTTCCCCCCTTTGTCTCTGATTGACAAACTCTTAGATATTTACCCTACATTTTACAGTCGAACAATACAATATTATATACGCTAAATACTACGATACTTTGAATGAATCTTTCAATATTTTGTGTAGTTACAGCGCAAATCAATCAGCATCGTATACAACTACGACACCTTTCCGCAGACGCTTGGCATCCCCTAGCGCCTGCTTTGACTGCAATTAAAGTTTGTCCACGTGATCATTAGATATGTGTCTTCAAACTACTGCAAGCGAGTATCCCCAGCTTAAGTTTTGAGATCTGTTCGATATTTCCTTTCGAACACATCACCACGCCCACGCGCATTCTGCCTACAAAAGCAGAAGAGTCGTGCCTGCCTTTCATCGTCGCTCCTTAAGCTGCTTCCTTTCTTCTTTTCCACGTCTGTGAGGTTGTTAGAGACAACACCGCCAAGATGAGTGGCCGTGAGTCCTCCCTCTCTCCCTCTCCTATTCAAACCCCCCTAAACTCAAGCAATTGCGCATCTCGAGAATGTAATGGCTGACTCCGCGCTTGGTCGCTTTTCACAGTCCGATTCCTCGATCTCATCAAGCCCTTTTCGCCGATCCTCCCTGAGGTTCAGCAGCCCGAAACGAAGGTCCCATTCAACCAAAAGCTGATGTGGACCGGTCTGACGCTTGTAATATTTTTGATCATGAGCCAGATGCCATTATATGGTATTGTGTCTTCAGACACCTCGGATCCTTTATACTGGCTGCGAATGATGCTGGCGAGTAACAGAGGAACGCTGATGGAGTTGGGTATTTCACCAATTATCTCATCTGGAATGGTCTTCCAGCTTCTCGCTGGTACACACTTGATCGATGTCAACCTTGACCTGAAGTCGGATCGCGAGTTGTACCAGACTGCGCAAAAACTATTCGCCATCATCTTGTCAATGGGTCAGGCTACTGTTTACGTTTTCACTGGCCTATACGGTCAACCATCTGACCTCGGCGCCGGTGTTGTCTTCCTCCTGATCCTCCAATTGGTAGTTGCTGGTCTGATTGTCATTCTCCTTGACGAACTCCTCCAGAAGGGATACGGTCTTGGAAGCGGTATCTCCCTTTTCATTGCCACCAACATCTGCGAGTCCATTGTCTGGAAGGCTTTCTCCCCCACAACCATCAACACTGGTCGTGGCCCAGAATTCGAGGGCGCCGTCATTGCGCTCTTCCACCTTCTCTTGACATGGCCAAACAAGCAGCGCGCTCTGCAGGAGGCTTTCTATAGACAAAACCTCCCCAACATCATGAACTTGCTTGCGACTCTCATCGTCTTCGGCGCCGTCATCTACCTTCAAGGATTCCGCGTCGAGATCCCAGTCAAGTCTTCTCGCCAGCGTGGCGCTCGCGGTTCCTACCCGATCCGCCTGTTCTACACCTCCAACATGCCCATCATGCTGCAATCCGCCCTGTCGTCCAACGTCTTCTTGATTAGTCAAATGCTCTACTCCCGCTTCTCAGAGAACCTGCTCGTCCAGCTCTTCGGTATCTGGGAACCCAAAGAAGGCTCCGCCCAACTCTTTGCTGTCTCTGGTCTCGCATACTACATGTCTCCACCATTGAACTTCACCGAGGCTCTCCTGGATCCCATTCACACCGCTATCTACATCGTCTACATGCTCGTTGCGTGTGCCATCTTCTCTAAGACCTGGATTGAAGTTTCCGGCTCCAGCCCAAGAGATGTCGCCAAACAGCTCAAGGACCAGGGACTTGTTATGGCTGGTCATCGAGAGCAGAGCATGTACAAGGAACTGAAGCGTATCATTCCTACTGCTGCTGCTTTTGGAGGGGCTTGCATTGGTGGGCTCTCTGTTGCCAGCGACTTATTAGGCGCTCTTGGATCTGGAACTGGTATTTTGATGGCCGTCACGTAAGCAATTCCTTCTCACTATTCCGTGTTTGGGCACTAACCTCTCTTCAGTATCATCTACAGCTACTTCGAAATCGCTGCTAAAGAAGGAGACATGGCAGCTGTTAAGGGTATGGTGCTGGGCTAACACCTCACAAGCTCCATATGATCTTTTCACTGCTTCATGTTTGGTCTAGGCTACATACAAAAGTCGTGAAAAGGGGTGGAAGGTAATATTTTCCCAGAGGTCGAAGAGGCGACCTTGTGTAAATCAATAGGGCGAGCGGGTGGGAGAATGGAAAATGTTAAAAAATGCATTGCGTGGGTGGTATTTGGAAGTCTATCTATGGTATCATACACAGGTAGACAAAACGTTTTCGCTTGTTTGTATCTATCGCCTTTGTAAACAATACTGTGTGAGGATTAGAACAAGGATTGGAAACTCCTTGTGCATGTTTTAGCGAGGGAAATGCATATGATTCGTAATCTATATCATGTGTATCAGTGAGGTGGGGTGGGACATTCATGAAGCAGTACTCCAGAGAGAAATAGAATTTCCAAATGTCTGACTAGATCAGTTTCTAGATCAGTTTCTTATGAGAAACTAGTTTAGTTATGTAGGGTGCGAATGCTCTAAGCCTGGTCTTATTGTATTGGTATTGGGTCTTCTGGCTTTGATATGTTTCCAAGAAGTTCCGTATGAACCTTGGTATCGAAAGTGCGTCAAGTTCATATTGGAGGTTTTTATTTTAGCTTTTTCATCAGACCAAAGGTATCCGGCAGATTGAAAATAGTAATTTGAAGCTTGCGGGGGACCTAGATGCGAATTTGGATATGCAGCTTGACCATTACTCCGTGCTCCTCTCCTCTACAGTTCTTCTACCAACCGGAAAGCATGGTGAATCATCCGGCGTGCAAAGGGAATTGTCCAATCAGCATCAGGGGTTCATTCAGGGTTCAAACTGAAGCGCTCGGAGGAGAGGAGGGGCCAAAAGATTATCGCAGAGCGGTGTGCAATGCAAACGAGAGATATCGTGATGAATCATGCAAGCAGGAGCTCCTGCTGTATTCAGGTTGAATCGATATCAAAGATACTCGTACTCAGTCCGATGCCGGCGGATCTTTCTTTCCTTCTTCTGCCTGGCTGGTGTTTGTGTCAGTAGATAGGTAGGTATAAGTGAGGTTCTAGAGGATGGATGGATGGATGGATCTGGATATTCAATGAGGGATTGTCCTTGAATAATAGCATATTGATTTGCATATGCAAACGTCCAGAACTTGAACAGCTATTCGTGATAGATAGTAAACTCTAAGCAGTCTTCATGCAGACAATTTCAGACAAGCGGACGACATAAAAGATCGGCTTACGATACACACTCTGGAGAGACAATGTACGATGAAACAAGCATAAAAGTCTGCAAGCAAGAAAATGAAATACAAGAAACGACTCGCTTTACTAGCTGTATGGATTTACATGAAGCTGTCGTGACTTATACCTTGCACAAGCCAGCGGACAGTCAATTGGCTGGCTGTCTGTTCTACATGTGGAAGCTGCACCCCGTTGGATTTGTGATGGCGATGGTCTTGGCATCAATCTACCCCACCCCACTTTCCACAATACCTACGGTTGGGTTGCTTGCACGCCGGGTTGTGGCTTCGAGCTTTTTCACTTAGTTCATTCATACTGTACTAAAAAATCATGAGGCTTTACTTTTACACCAGCAATCACCGGCCTGACCTATTCTTGACATTCTACTAGGGCCGAGCATATCAATCAATGTTCCGTTCATTCAGTTGGCCAGAGCATCTTTTATCCCTCGACGCCTCCATCCTCTTCTCTTCTCCCTGCCGGTATCGCATATCACCAGCATCATATGGGCAACAGCATGCTAGGCCAATGTCCCGGCCCGCTGTGGCAGATTGATGATTTAACAAACTGCTTTCAGCGCGATTATCTAAAGGTTCTTCTCCCAATAGTATCCATCGCCATATCTTTATTGTTCCTCCTCTCACAAAATATCCATCGATACGCCAAATCATCATCTTCGAAGTACAAACTTGTTCCAAACGGCTCAGGCGTTCACGGGAGTTCCGGGGGTCACAATGGGCACACAAATGGAAATGGACATGTGCCAGACACAAGAACCGCCGCAGACGGATCAGAAGATGAGGACGAAGTCTTGACTATGGGTGGAGGTCGACTAGCACTGGCGAAAACAACCACCAAAGGATCCATTGCTGCTGTTGATAAGCCCCGAGGGCAATACACTCTGTTGACCGTGGAGCTTCTATCGGTAGTTGCCGTGCTGGTCATTAACGTCGTGGCATTGGTTCTCCATGCGTACGGTTCGAAAGGGACAGTGGCGACAGTGGCGGGAATCACAACATGGACCTATATCCTCATACTGGTCATCCTGAGACTGGCATTGTCCAACACGCGGTATAGGATACCGAGGTTATGGAATCATACAGCGGCTTTATACTCCCTCCTGTGGCTCTTTTCGATTATCATTTTCCGATCAGCTATCATCCATCCCCGCTCCGATGTCGCCCAAGCCCTGGTCATCTCCGAGTTTGCATTGACAACACTTCTGTTTGGGATTGCAATTACTACCCGGAAGGGCAACAAAACAGTCGTGTTAGAATGGGAGGGAGACATTGAACCATCTAGAGAGCCTCTGGCGAGTTTATTCTCCATTGCTACTTTTGGATGGGTGGACGCAATCGTGTGGCAAGGTTACATGAAGACATTTGAGATGACTGACGTATGGAACCTCTTGCCCAAAGACAAAGCAGCTGCAGTTCTAGCGGATTATCGACAACTCAGAAAGACGACCGCTCTCACATGGCACCTGATGCACTACTTTCGCTGGAGTCTTATCATCCAATGCTCTTATGCCATATTCTCGAGCCTTTTCACATTTGCTCCGACCTTGTTGTTAAAGGTCATCCTGGAATACATCGAGGACCCTGATATTGCGCCGCGGAACGTGGTCTGGCTTTATGTTATCTTGATATCCCTCACGGATGTACTGCAATCACTAGCGAACGGCCAAGCACTATGGATTGGTCGAAAGATCTGCATTCAGCTCCGAGCAATTATCATTGGAGAAATCTACGCCAAGGCTCTGCGTAGAAAAGCAGCAGCCGGAAGTGATACAGTGCTCGGAGACAAGAAAGACAAAGAAGACGCTACGAAAGTGAGCAAGCTGAAGAGTCTGGTTGGACTTGGCAGCAAGAAAAAGGACGACAAGAAACCCGACTCGGATTCAAGCACTGTGGAAACTACAGATCCTACTGCGGCAAAGGGATCGGATGAGCAGGTTAATGTTGGGACTATCATCAATCTTATGTCGGTTGATTCTTTCAAAGTCAGTGAGATAACTGCATATCTTCACTTTCTTTTTGCCGCGGCACCCACCCAATTAATAGTTGCCGTCTATCTTCTCTACCGGATACTGGGTCTGAGTAGTATTCCTGGTCTAATCGTAATGGTTATCCTTTTGCCACTTAATATTGGACTTGCGCGAGGATTTGGACGTTTACAGAAGAAGATCATGGCAGCCACAGACAAGCGAATTCATACAACTAACGAGGTAAGAAACTCCCTTGATATTGACAAGTCCGGGGTTTTCATAGCCCGGGAGTTCTGAGACATTAATATCCCAACTACTCATCAACCAAGAAATACTGACTCCGATTTGCAGGTACTCCAAAATATCCGTATTGTCAAGTTCTTTGCTTGGGAGCATCGTTTCAGCAATATTGTCAATGAAAAGCGGTCTGCTGAGTTGAAAGCCTTGCGATCAAAATACATCCTCTGGGCCTGCGCGGTAGCGGTCTGGAATACGGTCCCAGTTATTATAACTTTCTTCTCCTTCCTCGTCTACACGGTCATAGAGAAAAAGCCACTGTATCCTTCTATTGCCTTCACAGCCATCTCCCTCTTTAGTATTCTCCGAGTTCCTCTTGATCAACTGGGCGACATGATCGCACACGTTCAAGAGTCCAAGGTCTCTGTCGATCGTGTAGAGGAATTTTTAAATGAAGATGAAACGGAGAAGTACGAGCAGCTAGGTCATGATAGCCTGGATGAAGATGGCAACCAAATGATAGGTTTCAAATCTGCTACTTTCTCATGGGGTGGTAAAGAAACATCCACAGAGGAAGTTTCAAGCGCGTTTCGGCTCATGAAGTTAAATATCAACTTCGAGATTGGCGAATTAAACATTATTGCCGGTCCCACCGGATCAGGCAAGACTTCTCTCCTGATGGCCCTCCTGGGTGAGATGACGCTTATTGAAGGCAAAGTCTTTCTCCCAGGTGGTGGATGCAGCCGCGAGGATGTAAGGCCGGACCCCGAAACAGGTCTCACTGATAGCGTTGCCTATTGTGCTCAGCAGGCGTGGCTCGTCAACGCTGACATCAAAGAGAACATCATCTTCGCTGCACCTTTAGACGAGAAGAGGTACAATCAAGTTATTGTAGCATGTGCTCTGGAGCGGGACCTAGAGATTCTAGATAATGGAGACGAAACACTCGTGGGGGAGAAAGGCATCACACTCTCTGGAGGCCAAAAACAACGCATCTCGCTTGCAAGAGCATTGTATTCCAACTCTAAACACGTACTCCTGGACGACTGCCTTAGTGCTGTGGATTCGCATACAGCAAAGTGGATATTTAATAATTGCATTCGAGGGCCACTAATGCAAGGTCGGACTTGCATACTCGTTACCCACAATTTGGCTCTTTGTGTACCTCAATCTAGCTATGTGGTTTATCTTGACAACGGCGTCGTTGATATCCAGGGCTCGGCGGCCAAAGTAATTGCTTCTGGAAAACTCGGTGATGATGTCAATATGTCAAGACCTGGATCGGCTATAGCATCTCAGATGCCTTCACGAGTACCTTCCAGCCTTGGTAACGAAAGTGAAGATACTACTCTCGTTGATGATGGAGGCCATTCCAATGGAAATGGCAGTAGTAAAACTGCAAAGTCGAAGAACGCCGACAAAGGAGCAAAGCAAGATGCCATGAAAGAAACCAAGGCCGAAGGCGGGGTCAAATGGAATGTTGTAGTCCTGTATCTGAATTCGATGGGACCTTGGTATGTCATCCTCTGCCACTTTCTTTTCACCCAAGCCAAATTTTTTCAACATGTTGTAGACCAGGCCCATGGAAGTCATATTCTAACCTGGAAATCTTCATTTATTTTTGATTCACCATCATAGCAGTTACTAATAGAAGTGCAGGTGGTTCTGGGTTTTGGCAGTGCTGGTCTTCGGTGTTCAGCAGATTGGCAGTCTTGCTGCAAACGTCTGGATTCGACAATGGGCGAACCAGTACGACACGGAATCTATCAACAAATATCACAGCTTGTCGCCAAACAACTACGTTGGAAATTCGATATCTACTATCCAGGTAGCAAGCTCTCGAATATCCCAAGTCCAACCATACTTTGACCCCAACAAGACATCACTCATAGCGCAGCTTGCCCCGAACGTCGATGTTTCTTATTATCTTGGAGTCTATGCGTTGATCGGAATTGCTGGTATGCTAATAGCACTTTTCAGAGATTTCTGGTTATTCTTCGGCTCCTTGACTGCAAGCTGGGCAATCCATAGACGCTTGATGGAGTCAGTAACTCGAGCAAAATTCAAGTTTTTCGATGTGACACCTTTGGGTCAATTGATGAATCGCTTCAGCAAAGATCTAGAGGCTGTTGACCAAGAAGTGGCTCCAATCGCCATTGGCGTCATGTCTTGCGCTCTTGCTATCCTTGTCACAGTCATATTAATCACTGTCATTACCCCAGGCTTCCTGATTGCTGGTATATTCATTAGTGCTTTGTATTTCTTCGTTGGGAAGTTTTACCTCAGATCTTCGAGAGATCTGAAGAGACTTGAGTCTGTGCAAAGGAGCCCCCTGTTCCAGCAATTTGGAGAGACTTTGAGCGGAATCACGACGATTCGTGCATATGGGGAAGAGAGACGCTTTATTCGCGATAACATGTCGAGGATTAACACACACTCGCGGCCATTCATCTATCTCTGGGCTGCCAACAGATGGCTCGCCTTTCGAATGGACGCCATCGGTGACCTTGTTGCTTTCTTCGCTGGCGCATTCGTCGTCCTTAGCATCGGGAAAATTGATGCCGGTTCTGCTGGTCTATCCTTGAGTTATGCACTCGCATTCACCGAGAACGTACTCTGGCTCGTCCGACTTTACGCTGTGAACGAGCAAAACATGAACTCGGTCGAACGTATCAAGGAATATTTAGACGTCGAACAGGAAGCAGAGGCAGTAATAGAGAAGACTAGACCTGCTGCAAATTGGCCTAGCAATGGCTCGGTCGAGTTCATTAATTATACAACTAGATATCGGGATGATTTAGATCCGGTATTGAAAGATGTCACATTCAAGATCAATCCACTTGAGAAGGTTGGAATAGTGGGCCGAACCGGCGCTGGCAAGAGCTCATTGGCCCTTGCTCTTTTCCGTGGACTTGAAGCAGACGCAGGCAAAATATTGATTGACGACGTTGATATTGGACTCATCGGCCTCCAAGATCTTCGAGAATCTATCACAATCGTCCCCCAGGACCCGACACTTTTCACAGGCACCATTCGAAGCAATCTGGACCCATTCAACCTCTTCACTGACGAAGATATCTTCGCAGCTTTGCGAAGAGTTCACCTGATAGGCGCCCCACTGTCAACCACTAACCCCTCTACCCCAATTACAACATCTCGACCAGGTTCATCCGATCTCGATAGCCCCGATACCCCCACTGGTGCATCAACGCCAGCAAACAAGAACATATTCTTAAACCTCTCCTCCACCGTCACAGAATCCGGCAACAACCTTTCCCAAGGCCAACGCCAGCTCCTGTGCCTAGCCCGCGCGCTGCTCAAAAATCCCAAGGTTTTGATGATGGACGAGGCTACCGCCTCCATCGACTACAGCACAGACTCCAAGATCCAAGAAACGATCCACGAGCTCAAGAGTACCATCATCACCATTGCACATCGCTTGCAAACAATCGTCGACTACGACAAAGTCCTTGTATTAGATAAGGGTCAAGTAATGGAATACGGTCATCCATACGAGCTACTGAAGAAAGAGGGTAAGGAGGCCATCTTCAGGGGCATGTGCGAGACAAGCGGTGATTTTGAAGGACTGCAAAAGACCGCGAAGAAAGCTTGGGATGCAGGGCGGCTGGTTGACGATGAATAGACAGGGCCGGTCTTGTGTGCTTGGTATCATGTATTTACAGCATTTGGCGTAAAGGTCGGCGCTTTTTTGATTATAAAGTCAGTCCCCTTTCAGAAATTGATATGTAACTATACGCCAGGTTCGTTCTGAGTGAGTGAGTCAGTACCGTCGCTGCTATGGCCGCTGACATATAAGACTTACTATACTGACGTTGATTCCCTGGCACTGATGTAGCCTGAGTCAGCTGACTGAATATGTAAGTTACGAGTGTACAAGCAGGAAACTAGACCCTTTCAGGGCGACGGCAAATACCCAATTAGTAAGCAAAAAATCTGATTATATTGGTTGCTTATGCTGACTGACTGGCAGCTGTGAACAACCCCGGCGTAAATCTACACTAATTATACTCGTACAGCTTCGTTCGTTACTCTACATCGTATTTTTAACATTTTGCGCATCCTCAGTCATTCTCAGCCATTACTGATTACTAATTACTGATTATTAGGTATATTGGATTTTGAGTTTTTGATTTTTGATTCTTGATTTTTGATTCCTGATTTTTGATTCCTGATTTTTGATTCCTGATTTTGATTTCGTAGTCCATAATTTCGTGGTCCATTTAGGCAAAGTGTAGTTGTCATGTTCTTTCACCTGCCGCTCTTCTAAGCATGTTTACCGTCCACTGAAGATTGTTAGTATTCCCTTGTTGGAAGATGATGCATTCCATCGAGCTGTGGTTTGGGGTGGTGATTCCCTCCATTCAGCAAGCAGTGTGTGTGGATGGAGCCTTGCTCTGGCCCTCGAGGCAAAAGCAGTATTGATCAGTGATGCAATCAATGGCACCAAAAATAACAAACGGGGGAAAGAGCCGTCTACATACCGAAACCTGACTCAGAAATACCGTATGTCCAGCCTCGTCGCACCGCTCCACAGAGTCAATCATGTTAGGTTTCGACTCCTGCGCGTCTTTTAATATCATCTCGCCGTATGCAAGGCTCATGCAGTTATCCCTCCCGCACAGCACGTATGTTGAAGGGATGTAGCGCCACGCCGCGAATGTGGTCTGGCTCCAGAATACGCCGATGCTCTGGGGGAGGATCTGGGATGCCCAGTATTCTGCTTCGCGGGCTGACATGTCGTTGTAGAAGACTGAGGCGGCTTCTTTGGGGTTTATGGTGATGGTCCCGGTCTATTTTACGGTTAGGAGGTGCGGGTTGTATGGGGGAGGGGACTCCAAGGATGCAATTGCTCACGTGGAGATTCGGTCGCATGTATGGAAATAATGCCGAGACGTCTCCTCTGGGACTCGATTGGAAGCCTTCTTTTGCCATCCAAGACATGATGAATACCAGCCTCACAATACCACCTCTCTGACCTCTTTGCTCCCGCTCCCTCTTCCCCAGGCCTTGAAGTGCTTCCCCTCCCGGTAGCCCGCCATAACCATGCATCACTACGATGACATCGTTTCCTGATTCGACTAGATGTGTAGCCATGTGCCTAATAGCTACAACATCTTCCGTAAAGTCATAAGTAGGCGGATTTCCTCCCACAGACGGGAGTGCTAGAGGTACAATCGTATAGCCATAGCATACAAGAGCTGCTTTGAGGGGTTCATAAATTCGAGGAGAGTGAGAGGCCCCCGGAATACAGAGAAAGATTGGCTTTGACATGATCTCGGCAGTACTGGAAGTATATTCTTGTTCTTGACATCAACATTTGACAGCAGAAAATTAAGTGACTGTCTCTCACATATATCATTATAAAGTAAAGTATTTCTCGCAACACCCATCACCGCTGGCTGATGCATCCCGATCCCACCCACCTCAGACCCAGCAAGTACAAGTCCAGCTCGGACAAAACAGCTAATTGCCCCTAGTTCCCCGTGCGTGCGGCGCCGTGTCAGGCGCGTGGCACTATAACGATAACTTGAGTCTTTTTCAGGGGTTCGTAAAACGCGCCAATCAGAACATCTTCCTCGCAGAAAGACCCCATTATGGAAGCACATCTTGTAAGATTCAAACGAAAGATTGCCACAAAACCGTGTTTGCCCGCAGGATTTAGGAAGGGGGAAATATTAATGTTCCGAATGCAGACGCCCGATATGCGGGAATTTTTATTTGGATTCTCTTTTCCTAGATTTGAGAATTTGCCATGCTTATGGCATTATGCGGTATAAATTTGGTGATTACTTAACTCACGTAGTTATCTCGTAACTAGCTCGTACCTTACGGCCAGTGAGGGTTTGTGAAAAGCAGCTAGTGGAAAGAGCACTTACGGATCAGGGAAGGAACAGGAACACCTGCCGGTAGTAGCGCGAGCTCGTAAAATCCTTCGATGCCGGCACTAGCGTATTTGGATCTTGGTAGTGGGGTCTATTGTTTTGGAGTTTTGGTGATCACCTCACGGGCTATCCGCTTTGTCGGGACGCTGGGACCCCATGATCTAAAAGGGCACTTACTCGCGAATAAGTGCATTGAGAAAGATGATAAAGTGGCATAGAATGCTAAGATATCCCGAAGCATAGGAACCCGTAGAAGCCCGACTGTCGCCACGAGAAAATGGTTGTACAGAAGAGAATAATGAAGGTAACGTCAATGCAAAGCAGGCAAGGTAGCATTTCCTTTCAATATAAAAGTATTCGTACGGCGGAGAAATAGAGAGATATAGATAGGGAGAAGAGCACAGAAGGAAATAATAATTCATGCTGTTCCAAATGTAGACATCTGATTATGCATGGACATTGGACTTCCATGTTAAGTCAAGGAGAATTGAGATCGTCGAGAGAAGTTCATGAGGTTGAAAAAAGGAGGTTCAGTAGCAGCAAATCAAATCATGCTGGTGGCATATTGCGGTAACCTCAAAGCAGCAGGTCTGCTGAGCCTGTGCTAAGCTTAGTACAGTATACACGGACATCATACGATGACTGCAGGGTGTAACCAAGTAGAAGTTTTGGAATTTGAGTATAGGAAGCTAAGACCTCGAACTCCTCAAGCAGTACGACGCATCTCCCCAATGCGGCCTCTCCGGTGTGTACTGAAGGATCTACCCAGCAGTTGAAAAGGCGGTATTGCGTCGGTGGAAAGACTCTCCGCAAGCATAGACGCAATATGAAGTACCGGTATAAGCTAGTCACTACTCGTATAGAGAGAGACCGATGACTTGGGCAGAGAAGTTCCAAACCACAGCAATCTACCACAAGATGCATGCTGCTCTTCAATAAATTAAGAGAAAGGCTGTACAAGATTCCTTCCGAAGTACATATTATACTGTGAATGTGGGAGCGTCACGATTGTAGCGAGAACGGAAAGGGGGTGAGGTGAGGTGGGTAGAGTGGTTCAGCTAGCTGCTTTAGGACTAACCTCAAACCTCTCAAACAACTCTAAAGTTTGCAAAAGGTACTTACTACTCCTATTGAAACCTAGACTCAAAGCGAGAGCTTGACTTCAACAGTTCCCTATGAATCAATTTCTTTTCTGGTAGTGGCACTGCAAATTCGTCATAGACCACCAAAGCAGTAAACCAAGATCCCGGATTGCGGTATATATCCCCAGGATTTGACCACTTCCACCACGTCAGAATTGGCATTTCCCTCCTAGCATGATATCGATCCTCGGAAAGATTCTTTTTGATCCTACTTGATGTCAGTCATACGGCATTACCGACTTCCTACCGTCCCAAGAAATGGGAAGCGGCGCTTCGGTCCTCCCGAGATGCGTTGCGCTTTTCTTTGCGCTGGCTCGCTCGCTCATTCGCTTACAGCCCCTGAATGCAAGAAGGAGCGAACGAAGGAGCAAGGTGCAGGTACGTGATTCTAAAGCGTCGTAAAGCATCCCTGTGGTCTAGACATACGCCAATAACCCAGGGAGGGCGAAACTTTGCATTGAAAATTCATGGATGGCTGACGGCAATAATCCACTTGGGGGCGTGTTGAGTGATTTGAAACTACAGTACTTCGTACTCGTACACCATTATGGTATACCGGGGCTAGTCGCCCAGAATAGAATAGAAAACTGGCATTGATGCGCTGGGATTAATTTTTTCGCACCCTGTGAAACCAAAAGAAGAAGAAACTCGAGCGAGAAAGCATATTTAGTTCTGACATGAAGAGTCCAGAAATCGAGATGGCAGAGATACACGTAATGGTGGAGACTCATTGATCTATCTTTGTGACACGCATTTCCCTTCTTTCCTTCAACCAGCAAATTGCTCAGGTAAGACTTGCACTCGTTTACCTAGAGTGAGGGAATAACGTCCTCGTTTCCCTTGTTCTGATTCTTGTCTTCGTCTTTCCCAACCCCCTTTCCCAGGTCCGTAAGCTATCGAACACATTAGTTCAATCATCCAAAAGTCCACACTACATTTCCCTACTCATACCACTCTCTCCAACTGCGCTGTTCCCCTCACCGGCTAGATACTCATCCTCCAGCCTGATCCAGATTATTCGCCGCGTCTTTCGCAAGCTCTTCCTCTCGATGTTGCAAGCTTCGAAAAATGTCGAGATCTTCTGCACCAGGACCAGATATATGGTTCCGATAGTAGGTTTCGTGGTTGATCTCGCAGACTTCCTTTTCTGTTCCTTTGTGGTCTTCGCAGTATGGGCGATCGCATAGTAGGCAGTACTAAGACATTCCTGTTTAATTCCACGAGGGTTTATTTTTTCGCATCCGTTTGCACACGAAGCAAGGATGGAACTCGCTAGGAAAAGACTCCGATGACTATAACGAATTTATCAGCATGCTGTCCGGGAGCAGGATGAAGGAGCACCTGCCATTCTGTTGTTTACTGTAGCTGTATGCTTTTTCTGCTCGAGCGGTGTCTCGGGATGGGGAGATGGATGTATGAATAAGGCTTCAAATACAGACGCTCTGGTGTTGGGATGTGGGGTATTTATTCGTACTGAAAGCTGTGTATGCACCTCGACGAAACAGGACTTTCTTATATATGTTCCGGTTGATTCGTGAATCTAAGCATTCGACCGGAACACGTGTGCCCTCGCAGAGTTGCATACCATTCATTTGAAGCTTTTCACTGAGATGATTCTAAGTCTATCTATTTTCCAATTCTTTCTTGGTAAACACCATCAATAACTACAGCTCGTCTCTCTTCCGCACCGCTGTGGGAAGAGCTCTGATTCTAAACAACGCAGCCCCGTGTGGGTCCACCGTCGCGACAATAGTGCCTGAAGGCTGAACCGTCGTCGTCAGATTCCCCAACAACAGCGAGCTATTCTGCGCCAAGCCCTCCGCGTAACTGGTTCTCGTAGCATTATATCTCCCTGCACCGACAGTCGTAGCGTTATACCCGGTCGTTGCATTGCCTGTAGCCGAAGAAGAGGAGATTATGGCAGAAGCCTCGTCATCCGACATGCGGTTTGCCCATAAGTCATACACCTCCCAGGACATCTTCACTTGCTTGGCTGTACCGGAAGGTCCGCTGTCGATGAATATATCTGCTAGTGATGCGTTCATTACTGTTGGGGCGTTGGCGCCGTTTACGAGCAGAACTACCATGTCTGAATAGTCTCCACCGGTTGTGGACTTTAGACTCCCAGACCACATTTGCAGAGCGGCTTTGCCGTTGCTGTCATCGTTCGTTTCGTACATCCAGCGTCTGGCTGCACTGCTACCGCTGGGGTCTTGGTTGATGGCTATCACGGCGGCGTTGGACAGGATTGAGAGGTCTTTGGGCGCGATGCTTCGGATGTCGTTTCCCATGATCAGAGGACTCTTTGCCACGGCCCCTGTAATTCAAGTAAGCTACGAGAAGCTGTGGTTAATTGGCAACATGAAAAGCGATACATACACATGCTGAAATGAGCAACGTATTCTGCATCAGTCATTGCTCCGTTCCCGACCTCTAGCATATCGAGGTCGTTCCACGCGCCAGGTTGAGCTTTGGACACAATGAAAGATGCCTTGTTCATGATATTCGTAATCGAGCAATGAAAGCCCGGAAGTTCGCAGTTCCAAGCATCAGGTCCATCACTAAGGTACCCCATGTTAGTTCAGCGTTTCAAGAAACTGAGCTGCCAGAAAAGAAAGTCAGAAATCTCACCAAGGACATCTCGCATCATATGTATCCCAATTATCATACACATCCCCCGAGATCCTCCAGCTATTCGCAACAGTAGAGCCCCAATTCCAAGGATAATCCTCGCCCCAATTGCATAGCGAGTACAGGATCGGACGTCCAGTAGCATTGAGCGCATCGCCCATAGTCCTATATCTGTATTGAACAAGTTCAGGTCAGCCACATACACACACACACACACTTCATCTGACGCTCCAAAAAGAAAAGTTCCGTGAAGTCCATCACGCACACACACATACCTCGCTGAACTAAGCTGCTGATTCCCCGCGTATCCCTCATTATAACAATTATCATACTTCAAATAATCCACTCCCCAATCCGCCCACGTCTGCGCATCCACCGTCTCATACCCCAGACTCCCTGCATACATCCCACACGTATACTTGCCGGCATCAGAATACATACCGAAGCCCAGACCCAGGCTATGCAGATGGTCCGCCACAGCCGCCATGCCGTTGGGGAATTTCTCCGGGTCGGCGACGAGGGAATTGTTGGCACTGGCGTTGCGGCCGACGGACCAGCAGTCGTCGAGGATCACGTAGTGGTATCCTAGATCCTTGAGGCCGTAATCGACGATGAGTGATGCGGTTTGGAGAAGCAGGTCTTCCGAGACGGAGCACCCGAAGGCGTTCCAATTGTCCCCTAAGACGCACGTCAGTTTAGATGATCTATATGTATGTATGTATGTTGGAGAAGAGTGAGCTTACAGCCCATCTGAGGCGTAATGGCCAATCCATTATCCACAGCATGGACAGCCAAGGCAAACAAGGCACTCGCCGCCAAGATGGAAGTTCTGAATACCCTCATTTTGAGGCTCAGTTTTCGTCTTTACTTCTGATGGTTGTTTGGAATTGTTATATCACAATCCGTAGAATTCGGGGGGAGCTGCTTGATGTAACCCTTTAATATATAAAAATATAGTACCCCGCTATTAATTGACATCATGCACTCACTCTATTATACTTCCTGTGCAAATTTCCATCCTAACAAGGCACAGTAGCCCGTACCAAGACTTCAACGGGGGGGGGGGGTTCCGGACTTGCCTTGCCCTGCCCTGGCTTGCATGCTAGGAAGAAGGTTGTACTCCGGAGTATTTGCGGTGAGGAGAGCTTGGCCTGCCCCGCATTCTGCAAGGTAGCTGCGCTGCTACCCTTGGTATATATCTCGGGCCTACCTACCCTACCCTACCGATATCTTACTCAAGTAAATGGATAGATTGATTGATTGATCGATTACTTATTCTTGAAGCCAATGGCAAGAAATGGTACCAATTAAGTGATGCGATGATATTCTAGAATATATTCAAGGATATAAGGGATGAATAAATGTTGATCTGGGGAAGAGGAGAGAGGAGAGAGGAATCCAGGGGTTACGGCAGACCCCGCTTCTTGTAAGATTACCTTCCCTTCCCCTCTTGCCTACCCCGTACGACTAATGGTCAGGCGAACGTCGAGTCAGGTCACTTTTTGCTGTCTTTTTGACTTGGATGTCTATGCTAGGTACATACATAGGTAGGTAGGTACCAAGTAAGAGCTCATGTATCGGCTGGTGTGACTTCTGACTCGGATAGATACTTGGCCCCGTATTTACCTTGATGACTGCATTATGTGACTCGAGTTTCACGGTGGAGTGAAGCTCAATTGTACAAATGGTATTGCTATTTGCTTATTTGAGTTACTCATAGTATACAGTCATTCATTCTCCATATCATTCATTAACGAAGCCCTCCCTCATCCACCAACAGCCTGCCCAACCACCCCAGCCAACTCCCCAAACACAACGCCTTTCAAGATAGTCTCTCCCATATCCTCCGCCCAATATCCCGCGTCTTTGAGTTTCTGCTTCCAGCCTTCTCTCTGTTCATGCTGCAGGTCATCCCATGTCTTCCCGCCGTGAGGTCCATGCATTTCCTCGTCGTGTACATGTGCCTTTACGCCGTTGTCTTGGCCATCAGGACTATCGTAATGCGTGACAACGTAGACGTCTTCTGGGGCACCGCTTTTCATCTGCTCGAAGAATTCGGGGAGTCGCAAAGCAGATCCGCTCTCAGATGAATCGGTGGGGACACCGAGATGGTGATTGTACCCTGATGATACTGATGTAGGTTTGCTGTTATAGCCTGACGGAAACTCGTACGGTCTTCCGACTAGTTCTTGTAGACTGAGAGGGACGTGGTTCCTGGCATTCATCCAGATAGGTACCCCGCCTCTAACCTCGAGGAGTCCTTGGATGAAGACGGCACCGAGGAGGATAGCAAGTGTTGATACTACGATGGCCATTCCCCAAGCTGCCGCGGTGGAGGGAAGAGCAACAACATAGCGTGGAGTCCTCGATTGGCCAAGTTTCATGGATAGAGGTACGGGGAACAGCGGGAGTGTATGAACAACGACCGTATTGTTGACACTCACACTTGCTAATTTCAGGTATTGAGGTGGTGTGCTTGCTGTAATGGGATGTGTTGGTGGGGTAAAATTGGAAAAGTTAAGGCTGGTGATCGTAAAGGGATGAACAGCGCTCAAAGTTCGGAAAGGCTTGATCGCCGAGGGCAAAGAGAGGCCACCTTCAACTTGGAGGTCAACCTTGAAGAGCGAGACGGAGAAGTCTTGCCCTGCGACCGCAATAACAAACTGTGTGTAATCTTGCGGCGCAGAAGGTTCAACAGGAGGCGTCAGGTTTGCAACCGCTAGGCCGGTAGCTTTCGACAGATGCGATGGCAGCTTGACAGACTGTGCTATTCTAGATTGGCCTGTGCCGTCTGGAGGTATTCGAAGGATTTGAAGAACCACCCCAGCGTTGCCGTGAATATTCGTGAGCATGAGAAGGAGATCTTTTGTCAACCATCTCATTGCCCGGAAAGCAGGTACAGTCACCTTTTCCGTGCTTCTTGAGCCTGGTGTAATATAGACAATGCTCGGCTCCGCATTATCGCTTTTGCTGATTCTCTTGACGTATACGTCATGAGCATCGCAATAGGCAAACAGTAGTTCGCCCTGCCCAGAATGTATGAAATCCACATCTACAGCTTCCTTACGGGGTAAGATGCTCCCTATTTTAGTTGGTGGTGACTTTGTCGAAGTACTGAATAGAACTATTTCCCATTCTTTTTCTAGCCCAGTCGCAACAGCTCCCACCTGGGGTTGATTCGGGAATGGTTTCGATAGTCGCAATAATCTTTGGTATGCGTTCTTATCCTTCCCTTGAAATAGCGATGACCTTGAAATCTCCGTGATATTGTTCGCAGCAGGCTTCTCCGACTCTGTCCCAGCCTTCTTCGCTTTGCCCTTTCCTTTCGCTTTCGGCGCGGTATCCTCTATCCCGAAGACGCGGAAATGTAGATTCTTCCCCGCTGCCACATCTTGTGGACTGGAATTTACTCCAGCAAACACCAGAGTCGTTTTGCCCTGCTGCTGGCCAACAGCAAGACTGGTAACATTGTCCTCGTCTCTGCTCAGGTCGATTTCGGCAGCCTCTTCGATTTCGCTGGCTTTTGAGGTGTCTAGTAGCGTCTATAGATTGACCATTGATTAGCATGCGACCAAGTCTGACAAGACCCAAAAACTTAGCATTACTCACGATCTTGTTCCCCACACCACTTCTTCCTGCCCCTCCTCCACCTCCTACCAGTAGTCGCGTGGAGTCGAGAGGGTCGAAATCGCAAGCGTAAAGCGGATAAGAGAGCGTCGCTTTCGCTGAAGGAATTAGGGGCGCCATTGTTTCCTTGCTTGCAGAGACCTTGTGCAGAGTCTGCAGGTTTGCACCTCGAATAATCGCAAGTTGTGGGCGCAAAATGGTGTTGACAGATATCAAGTCAAGCTACTGTATAGTAGTACCAGGAGGGCAGGAAGCCTGATTGGGATCTAGACTTCGTCAACGAACATAGTTCTAGACCAATGGGAGCCTCCTATTAGGAGGTCATAGCATAGACAGCAGAAGAAAGAAACGCCGACATCCGACGCTAAACTGGAAACATCACACAATTATAATTAGTATCATGTTACACCAAGACCAAGACCAAGACCGCTTCTGAAGCTATTCAACTATGTAAATACATTAGAATGCTTGCACTGTATATGATAGAGCTAACGTGAATTTATCTCATCAAACATATAATTCATTGTCTATACTAACAAGTCTTTACTTGAACTGATAAATAAATCACCCACCAATGTAATATCATAAGAAGCGAGAAGTTCTGTTCTATATTCTTTCCATTCTTCTACCTACTGGCGCCATTTTCGTCCTCAATTCATTATCCCATATCCTCATTTATTTGGCACAGAGACAAAGTCTGTGGAACAAACGATTATGCAAAAGATGCGTTGTTATGTAGCATAAAAGTATAGCCAAGCCAACCTGAACGCCGGGAATTCATGCTGATCAGATCTTATGACCACCTTAAATAATGCCTTTAGCCTGTAAGGAGCGAAAAGAATTATAAATCGGGTCTCTCCGTTCTCCCGCTGCCAGGCTATAGCAAAACTTCAATATCGTCATTCGCAGCTCTTAAAATTGTATCTTGTCTCATTTACTTTCCCTGTTTTCGGAAAGCAAGCAGGTCCGCTAAACTGGATAGAGTACATCCGTGCTTCAAGAAGTCATGCTGAAGAAGTTCTGCTGCCGAAGCTCTGCTTCGAATGTCGACACAGAGACAAACCGACAAGAATGCCTTGAGCTCCTTGCTAAGTTTCTCTGGCTTCTTTAGGCGTGGTGTACCGTTGGTTGCAATGAGATACAACGCTTTCAGTGGTTCTTCGTTGAGATATGGTGGCTCAGATTCGATCATTTCGATCGCCATGATTCCCAATGACCAGATGTCGACCTTGGGACCGTATTCTTTCTGTTTGACAACCTCGGGAGCCATCCAGTACGGTGTGCCAACCATGGTAGCACGCTTTGACTTGGATTCCGTAAGCTTGGCGCAGAAACCAAAATCGGCTGAACTATATTAGTAATATATACAAGGAGCAGGAATTGAGGTTACTCACTGATTTTGACATTGCCACGTGCATCAAGAAGGACATTGTCACTCTTGATATCACGATGGATAATGCTCTGTTGATGCAAGTGTTCAAGACCTTGGCAAGTCTGTGATTGGGTCAGCTTATGTTCTACTTGGACATTCAGTAGCTTACCTCAAGACAGATAGTGGCGATTTGGTCCTCGGTGATAGTTGGGTTGTTGTCAATGACATCAGTTAGAGCACCTCCCTCCATATACTCCATAACAACCCACAATTCGGAGAAGTTGTTGCGCAAGAAAGCATCGAGGAAGTTGACAATGTTTTTGTGCTTGCTGTCTTTCATGACCATGATTTCGTTGACAATCAACTCCTTCCTTGGTTGGTGCGCTAAGTCCATCTGCTTAATAGCAACTTGAGCTTTGCTACCCTGCTGTTTAATGACCATCTGGGCGACCGGTGACAACGGATTTTCCTTGACCTTTGCAACATACACCGAACCAGATGCACCCTGCCCAATCTTCTTTTGCTTAGAGTAAGACATATTAGGATCGTCCTTAGACACGGCCTCCTTCAATTTAACCATTACTTCATTTTCACTCATCGTAGACATGCGAACATCCTGCTTCCGCTCAGTCACTGCTGGCTTAGATGTAAGGGCAGCTTCAGCAGCCTTCACGGCGTCCGTCTGCTGAATACCATTGGCACCAGCTCCAGGTTGCTGCTTATTACCAACATTGAGGGGTTTGACTTGATTAACGGGCGCAGGTAGGCGAGACGGAGGAGGGTTTTGATTACTGGGAGGCGCACGAGCTTGAGTCTGCTGCGTATTGCCATTTTGGTAGCGGGGGTCTTGAGCGCGCTGTGCGCCTTGCTCGGCTCTCGCAGGTGAGCCATTTGGATCACGAGAAGAGGAATTTTGCTGGCTCCCCAATGGAGGTCGGTTCTGGCTACTAGGTGTCGGGGCACTCGGAGCTTGTCTCTGCGTCCGAAGTGATTGCGGTGCTTGTGCTTGTGCTTGCTGGGGTTGGCGAGTACCTGGTGCAGGGGGTGCAGCCCGGGATGGGTTGTATCGTTCAGAAGCAGAGCTGCCACTGCCATATCCGCCACCGATCTCCTGTTTAGCCAATGGCACACGAGTCTTTGGAAGAGATGCGTTGTACGCTTCCATATCCCGTCTATTCTGCTCCTCCATTTCTCGATCACGCTGGCGCTGAGCCTCCAGTTGCTTCTGACGCTGGTCGTCACGTGTTTGAGGATCAACATAGTTTGATGCCATTTGCTGCATTTGCTGACGCTGCTGTTGAGTCTCAGGTGGCGTTGGTCGCCGAGGCGCATTCACAGATTGTTGCTGGGGAGTGCCATAGCTATTGTTGCGCTGTGCGGGAGCGGGCCGTGGTGGAGCAACATTAGTTCCACTCATTCCGTAACCAAGTTGCTTATTTTGACCCGAAGTAATTGGGGGGGTCGGGGTCAAGCTGGGGAACTGGCCCGGGTTTTGGTTTCGCTTGGTGATATCTGAGTAGAACTCCAATACCTCGAAGACCGCCTGTGGGTTGCGCTCATAATCCTCCTTCGTGATGGCCGACGAGTTGAGTAGCTTCGACCACTCTGGGGGAAGGCCAACGAATTCACCTGTCTGAGGATCGAAGCCTACATGCACGGAGTGGTTGAAATTAGTTGGGTTGCTGACACCACCCATGCCAGGACAACGCGCATATATGAAATCAATCCATTCGTACAAGTCTTCGTCGCCCTTGACCTTGATCTGAAGAGTCCGTGAATATCCGTCATCGTCGCCTGGATTATTGGATGAGCCATTCAAGGCTCGCTTGATCTCGAAAATAGTACCAGCGGCCTCTACGCGGGAAACACCTAATACGTCCTTCAAAATAATCTGATATGACAGTTTGCCGCCCTCAGTCTTATGGAAATCGAGCGCCTCTTTTCGCAATATGAGCCACTTCTGCTTCCAAGGGCTGATGAAGTTTTTGCCTTCTTTGACAGTCGCCCACCCTTCCTTGATAATAGCCACCCCGCCTTGGCCGGTCATATTGGTCTGTTGTCTCATAAGAGGTAGGGAAACCGTGGATCCTGAGTAGGTTGAGGTTGCCCCTCCAGGCAGGGACACTGTTGATCCGTTGTATGTAGATGATCCGCTTCTTGATATGGGAGAGGCCATGCTCATCTGAGACATATTGCCCGGAAGATTCGCTGTAGAGGGAGTGAGGTTAAGTTTGGGGCGATCAGTAGGAGGTCGTGGTGCGGGTCCGGGGTTCATGAACTGGCCCGGAGTGTAGATGCTGTAGGTACTTGTTAGCCACCATTAATACTGAACGACAACAAAAAGCAGATGACTATTGGTGGACCGAGTATCAGGTGGCATTGAATAAAAGTGACTTCAGCCCGGACATGCAATATCGATACTGGCCCACTCTAGACCCCTCGCATTTCCACTGGCTGAGACATATCAAAGTGAATGCAAAGCTGACAAATGAACGCACCTGTTTTGTGAAGCCATTTTTATAGATGTACTAAATTATGCTAGAATCGTGATCCTAGTATTCGGGACTCGAGGAGTAAAGGTCGTGGCGGGGTATCGTAAAAGAAATCGTTGCTCGTCCTGCATAAGATGACCCAATTAGCTTCTGGCGCAAGGCGGCATGCACAATTGGTAGATAGCGGATGTTGAGGACATACAGGTCGCCCTCAGGCTCGTTATGGGTAGATGGTCTGTTGTATCGTGAGGCTCGATCCGTCGCGGGAGGGGCCTCTCTCTCGCCGTGCCTCGACCGAAGGCGCAGGTCCTGAGTCGCACTGCGTCCAGCGTCCAACGTCGTCGGGGAAACTCTCGGCGGGCTAGGAGATTGTGCACTGCATCGGCCCCGTGTACGGTAGTGGAGGCGGGCGTGGAAAGTATCGTGGTGTTGATGGATCGTGTCGTGTCGAGGAGCTGGAAAGATTGCACGGAGTCGAGGCGCCTGCAGTTGAATCGGCTCGCTTGTCTGAAGCACCCAAGCGCTAGAGACAAGGAGGACAAGAAAGGCCTAAGGTCCGGCACGGGCAATATAGACTCCAGGGGAAATGATGGGGCAAGAGGGGCAAATGGCCTTCTCTAACAGGAGCATGCACGCACTCGATAAGATGAATATCGAGGGGATGTTTTTGGTTTTGGGTATATCTTCAATGCGTGATGGCTAACTTATTATGATTACCTTGCGAGAAACAACTATGGTACCTAAAGAACCCTTTTGTCCTCTAGGCTTCCCCTCATCTATTCGTGGCAGCAATTTCATGTCCAAGCAAGCACAGTTTCAGGAACCAACCCCTATTTTTCCATGTACACCGAGGCTTAGAACCAACGAATCCTTCATCGGCCTCTTACTGCTACGATCACCACTCGGATTCCAGTCCCACAGCCTGACATGCGCCGATGGAAGACTCGATTTCTGGAAAGAAACATATCCGATGATACTTTGTAAACGTCACTGACTCATGCAGAAGACTTTGAAACAGAGCTGTAGGAGCATTCCGATGTTTCTAATGAGCGGAATTGTCGCAGAAATGCATAACCCCCTGAATGTTTCTTGTTCAATGACTTTCGATTGCACATGGACATCATGTGAGTTGCTCTTGTTGCACGGCTAATCGTTCACAATGCTCCATGTTGTCATCGTGCGAGATCCATGCATTTTGTGCGATACTGAACTTCTTCCTTTATTTAGATGCTAGGTATTACCAAGTAAAGACTTCTCTAATTGTTTATCCACGTGGAATCCAGCAGAGGTGTCAACAATAAAAAGGGAAGTCAAAACCTATCTGCAAATCGCTGTTCTACCCTTTAGGCTGATCTACAGATCCTTCAAATCCTGACACATTTAAAACATGCATACAATACCTCAGCGGACTGGAAGATCGGCCTCTTGACCCTCAAATGCGGGTAATTCTTTCTCGATATCCGCCCAGACCTTCGCACCCTCGACTAATGACTTGATAGCTGCAAGAATAGTCTCCTCGTCTGCTCGGACCTGTTTCGTCGAATCTCGGTCTCTGAGGGTGTAGGTTTTGTCGTTCACACTCTGGAAGTCAATAGTGATACCAAGGGGTGTACCCAACTCGTCGTTCCGACTATATCGCTTGCCAATAGACGCCGAAGAGTCGTCGATTCGACTTGAAACGCCCAAAGAGCGGAGCTTAAGTGACATGTACTTCAGAAGAGGCTTGAAGCTCTCATGGCTAGACAGAGGAACGAGTAAAACCTTCGTAGGTGCTATTGTAGGAGGGAATGAGAGTACCTGGTTATATTAGTGATTATTCGTTTAAGTTGGATAGTAGAAACCTACACAGCGTGCTTCATCACCGCCATCACTTGCTCGAGTCCAGTAATTGTGCTCGAAAAGACAGTAAAGAATCCTACCGATACCGAACGATGGCTCGATGACATTTGGCGTATACTCGCGAGTGTTCTCAACCCGAGTTCGCTTCTCAATGACAAGCAGGTCTTTGCTAACCTCAACTTTGCCGTTACTAACACCTTCAACCTCAACAGTAATCTTACCGTCCTGACTTAGGATGGGGGCTAGGGTCTCGCGCTGTTCTTGCGATAATGCCTCAATAGCAGCTTCAACCGCCTTGCCATCCTTTTTGAATTGCGGGCCGAACAGCTTTTTGTTCAGCTCAGCTACCCATTCTGTAATACTGATAGGCGTCTCTAGTTTTTGGCGGACCATTAAGGGTGCACCAGTCTTCTGCGCGTGCACTGTCAGATCGTAGGCGCTTCTGTCTGCGCAGCCAACACACTCAATCCAGCCATAGCTGGTTTGCAGTTCAGCATCCCAGCAGTCAGCAGCATAATGTGCCATCTCATTCGCCATGTGCTGTCTGAATCTGATCTTCGACTGGTCCACACCAATCTTTTTCAAGAACAATTGGATACGGGCTAAAAAGTAGCCAAGAGTCTCGTTGTCGACAATGCCATCAGCCACAGCCTTGCCAATTGCAACCTTTTCGACGTTTGTTTGACCGGCCAGTTGAGTGTGACGATTCAAAAGAACAAGCTCAACGTCCTGTACTTCGTGGAAGCGCGAGTGTTTCTTACCACCCTCGGGGTCCACATAGTGCTCAATCTCCGCCATTAAAAATTCGCGGACACGCAAAAGACCAGCGCGGGGCGAAATCTCGTTCCTGAAAGACTTGCCAATGGAGGCAGAGGCGAAGGGCATTTGTTGCTGATTGAACTCAAGAAGCTTTGCAAAATTGAGAAATTGGCCTTGTGCAGTCTCCGGTCGAAGGTAACCAAGGGCCTTGCTGCTCGGACCAATGCTAGTCTGGAACATCAGGTTGAATGCTACAGGAGGAAGAGGCTCAACACCCGTGGTGGGGTTCTTGAGCTCAAATTTCTTAATGAGTTGACCCAGCTCCTCACCATTGTAGTTGTCAATCTACAATTGTCAGTTGTGTGTCGCTTAACATCTCTGAATATAACCCTACCTTTGCCAATATTTCCTCGTACTCCTTCACCACAGCATCATCCAGCTTGAGTGCCTCTGCAGCCTTGCCCTTCTTCTTCTTCTTCTTTGGGTCTGCCTCTTTCTCCTCAACAACCACACCTCTAGCCTCCTTATCGCCCTTCAGCCTAGCCTCAAGGACCTCCTCGACGAAATGATCCGCTCTAATGATCTCGCCGTTCTTTGGATCTTTGCACATCCAGTCGGCAAACTTGTCCACGTGGCCACTCGTTTTGAGGATCTCAGCAGGAGTCAAAGATGTGCAATCAACCTCCAGCATATCCTCCTCCAAGACGAAGTGCTTGCGCCATAAATCGACGATGTTTGCTTGCAGAGCGCAGCCCGGTGGCTAAATAAAGGGGGGTGTTAGTTGTTCTTTCAAGACGGTTTGGGGAATAAAGGAGCCTATATTTCCAAATATATTTCCAATTTAAAAAGTTCATGAGGGAATAAGAGTGCATGAGACGAAACATATAAGAGAAGTGGGCAGGGTGGAATCAAAGAGCCAGTTATCCTTACGCCGTAATCGTAAAGGCCGGCAGTGCCACCATAAATTTCAAAGGAGGGAGTATAGAACATGCGCCGCCTAAGCATGGAGTCGAGAATTGGCCGGTCAAAGGGCTGGCCCTTCAGAGTAGTTGTTGCCATGATGGGCTCCTGTTTGTTCTTAAAATTCGGCGGTACGTATTTATTGTGCGGGCTTGTTGTAGTAAATTGTCGACCTGCGAATCGTGGTAAAAGTTTTTGTAATGTAGAAGTAGAAGTAGAAAGACTGAAACTGCGAAGGTAGCGCATACACAACAAGGGGAGCCAATTGAAGCCCGAGTGACTCAATTGAAAGTGGTTTGGGGCAGCGTTGTGCCTTTCTTTTGTTGCTTTGAAGATGACTCTTTCGCTCGCCTTTTCAGCCTTGGGTGGGACGTGCTTCGTACGCACCCAATTCAACCACGGAAAAACGGAAAAACAAATTGATCCGGCAAGGATCTCCAGCCAGCTCCAGGAATTTTTTGGAAAAAAAGTCACGCGAGGTTTAAACAACCCCACATCCAATACACAACAACTCAATGCAACATGGGATCCAAAAGAGTCAAACCTTTGTCTTCAAAGGCTTCATTGCCTTTCAAAACAGGCAATAAATTCAAGAGACAAGATTTACACGTTAAGCAAAAGAAAGCCCGCGACAGCCTTCGACGAGATGAGCGCTTCAAGAGGAAACGAGAAGAGGATAAAGATCCGGAACTGAGGAGGGAACGACTGGCAAGGAACATTCCACACACGATCGATGCCAAGCGTGTTTGGGATGAGGTGGATGATGACGGACTTGGTGTCAGTGTCGATGTGGCGCAATTGAAGCGCAGGCGCATTGAGGCAGCAGAAGCTGCTGAGCAAGAACCTTTGGAAGATGTAGAAGAAGATGATGTGGATAGTATGCTGGATTCGGAATCAGAAGACGACGACGACGACGACGAAGGAAACACAAAATCATCCCGGCAGAGGCAACGAGCATCCTCAAATGCCCCCTCCAATGCTCCATCTACAACCAGCACCAACCTCGACCTTACACCCGACTCTTTAGCTCTCAAATTCCCTACCTTGTTCTCCGACGAACCCCCTCCAATCCCCAAGATACTCCTTACGACATCCCTTAACACGACTCTCCATCATGAAGCCGAACTCCTCTGCACTCTCTTTCCACACAGCACCTACGTACCCCGCTCCTCCCACAGATATGGACATAAATTCTCCCTGCGAGAAATATCAAAGTTCGCTACAAATCGCAACTACACCTCTGTAATTCTTCTCAAAGAAGATTCCAAAAAGCCCACAGGCCTAACAATCGTCCACCTACCCTCCGGACCTACCTGCCATTTCTCCATTGCCAATTGGGTTGAAGGAAAGAAATTGCCGGGACACGGAAATCCCACAAACCACTATCCAGAGCTGATACTGAATAACTTCAAGACTCCACTGGGTCTGTTGACTGCCAAGTTATTCCTCAATCTCTTCCCGCCCCAGCCAGAGTTGCAGGGAAGACAAGTCGTCACGTTACACAACCAGCGAGATTATATCTTTGTTAGAAGACACAGGTATGTGTTCAGAGACAAGCGAGAGACGGAGAAGAGTGTCGTTGGACCTGATGGCAAGAAGGTGGAGGGTGTCGAGGAGATCCGGGCTGGGTTACAGGAGCTAGGCCCAAGATTTACGCTCAAGCTGAGGAGAGTCGATAAAGGAATTGGCAGAGCAGGAAGTGAAGGTGAAGATGCTGTTCAATGGCAATGGAAGGCGCATATGGAGAAGGAGAGAACAAGGTTCAATCTCTAGTCTTGTTTATACCCAAGCAAAATACGAACAAAAGATTATTGTACAGAGGTCTGTAAGCCTGCCAGTGTCTTCGCTATCCTCTCTACTATGCCCTTGGTATCATGTTATGTACACACTAAAACCAGATTTCCAAACGCCTGTCTTTTCCGAAAGATATTTCCAAAAGACCTCTCTTTGTACAACTCCACCAAGCACTTTTGAAGTTCATAGTTTCTCCGGCACCTTACAAAAATCATAACTGCTATACCCCGCTCCAAATTCCACCCACTCCGAATGTCTCGCCAAGCCCACCGGATCAATATCCCGATTACTCTTCATAAACAGCGTCTCAAACGGATGCACATTCGTTCCGAAATACTTTTTATCATACAACACATCCCCCTTCTTCTTCTCTTTCTTCTCCTCCCCCTTACACATCTCCACATACCTCTCCATATCACCATACGCACTCATCATGGCATCCACCTTGTACCCCGCTGCCCTAATCAGCGTGGAGGCCCCGATCTCCGCTGTGACGGCCGACGTCATGTCGGGGAAGCAGTAGTTCATACCGGGTCTTTGCGGCTGGGTCTCTTCGAGTAAGGCTTTGGCTGCGTTGAAGGGTTTAGGCGGGTTGACCGCGTACTCGTTTAGGGTCGCTTCGCTGGGGAAGAGGAGCGTTGATAGGCCGAGGATGTCGGTGGCCCAGATCATGGATTGGATGTGGAAGCTTGGTACGCAGTTTGCTGTCATACCAACAAGCTAGATGAAAATCACAATGTTAGATCCTGTCGTTCTTTGTTTCTGCAGCTGCATCTTCTACGGGATATGGTGATCATTTTTGGACCTCCGAGTGTGGTGTCCCGACTCGATTTGAAAGAAAGAAACGGACTAGATGGGTCTTACCTTGACTTCGTCTGTAAGTCTCCCCAAATATATATCACTCCAACATCCCCAAGCCCAACGTGGAAGAAACGGACCGCGGATACTGGCGTTAAGAAAAATGAAGCGTTTATATCCCTTATACAAATCATCCTGCGTGAGCACCTCCGCATACGCCCCAATATCATAGCACTTATTCTCTCTCTGCACAACCCGAATATTCCCCTCCTCTGGAATTATAGCTGAAACATTAGTCTCCCCGTTTAAGATGAAGACGAAGTCGGCAGCGGCGTGTAGCCCGTGCCGGATGAAGAACTTCATGTTGACTCGTGCTGTATCTGATTCAGAGTAGGCGTATAGGATAAGAGGAGTGTCGGAGACGAGGTGAGAGTTTGCGGAACTTCCGGAAGGAGTTGTGACTGGAACTTCAACCGCCGCACTAGAGACGGCTTGAGGAGCGCTCGAGATTGATGGTGTATCTTGAGGTAGAGAAGGGTCTGCTTCTACAGCAATTCCGCTGTCCGTACCTGCGCCATGGCTTTGGGGTTTCGCCACGTCGTCGTAGAAAGTCTTCTTCTATAGTACGTAACTATAATCAGCTTTGATTCTCTCGAGGTCAGGAACGAAGGTTTGTTATAAACTCACAGCTACAGATGCCACAGCAAATATATCCATAGAATAAAGTGAGTATATGATTAAGAGAGCGAAAACGACTTCAAAACATCGCAACGGGGTCAACACCAGAATTGCCATTGTCGTCAGAGATAATGAGCAACATTTAGAAAGAATCGATACTTACGATGATGATACAACTTCCAAACTGGAATCCAGGTAAAGGGTAGGGGGCCACGCCACGCATGGCCCACTTTAGCGAGAAGGCCGATACGCGTCGATTTTTCACACTAACCACTTATTCTTTTGCCTTATAATTCAAGATATCAGACGGTCTTATCTTCAGTTCTCCTCCCTAGAAAGATAAAGGCGAATGGCCTACGCCTATACGGTAAATAATACGCTATCTAAAATAAGAAGGAAAATCGCAGCAGATGGTTAACTCTAATACAGTACCCCTATCCTATTTTAACAGTAAGGTAAGGGTTAGAATGATGGTTCTCGCTTACGTGCAGTACGGAGTGAGTGGATCCCACGCCACATAAAGAAGCTTCGCGTCCTTCCCCACCAGTGAAACCCATAGTTTCCGTACATCCACGTTATGGCTTTCTAAATTTAGAAGTACAAAGTACTTTTGTCTAACTAACGAGATGTTGGAGATTTCGTTGAAGATTTGGAAGGAGAAGCTCAACTTGGACATTACAGTATTGGAACTGTCTTCGGTGATACCGATATCAGCCATCAGTAAATTACGAAGTAGATTCAAGGGATGCTTGTCCTATAGGTACAGTACTTCGTACAGTAGGATTCGATTCGTCACCTGTTTTTTATGGGGCCATTGAAGGCTTACTTCGTACCGAGCAAGACTAACTACGCTACGTAACTACTTACTACTTCGTACGAGCACAGACGCGGCTCTTTATCGGTGCCTCAAATCAGAGGCTTTGAGTGGAGACGGCCGTTAAACATATAGCAGATAAGGGTATAACGACTAGCCTTCATAGTGCTCATTACTTTTTGCATTCTATAGAAAACCCCGACAATAACTAGATACGCCGCCTCCAAAAATGTCCCCTTTTGGTAACTGAAGTCTTCTTGAAATGCTCCGACATGAACTCCGGAAGATCTAACCATGACCATTTTTAGTCTACTTTCTATAGACGTTCACCAGCGTCAGCCTTAGCCTGGCCATACTTCTTGAGTCGGATCGCTTGGACCTATTTGAATTGTCAGTACAGCTACAGTTGAATGTATTCCCTCCACAAGATCGGAGAGGGGGGTTCGAACGAAAAATAATACTGCGAGGGCATAACTTACGGTAATGAATCCGCCGGTCTCCGAAGGGGCAAAGTCGCCAATCTCATCCATAGAGCTCTCGGAAGCATCATAGAGCTTCGAGGTCTCTGAGCTACGGCCGAGAGCGGAGAAAGATCCTTTGTAGACACGGCATCGAACTTGGCCGTTGACGTCCTTCTGAGAGGCAACGATGCTTTGTTCAAGGAACTCACGCTCTGGGGAGAAGTAGAGACCGTCTGAGGACCAATGTTAGTAAAGTCATTCTACTAGATTGGTAGATTGGCAAACTTACTGTACAAGATCTTGGCGTAGTTGAAGGTCAAGAATTGATCACGGAGAGCACGGACCTCACGGTCTAGGACAAGACCCTCGAGATCAATGTGCGCGCTGCGGAGACAGGTGAGACCTGGGGTCTCGTAGCATCCGCGGGATTTGAGACCGACTGTCGTTGCGTCAGCGAGTATTCAGACCGATTAGCAGAGCAAGGAAGGACTTACTGAATCGGTTCTCAACGATATCGATACGTCCAACACCGTGTCGGCGTGCGATAGCGTTAACCTCCAAGAACAGCTCAACGGAGCCGGTGACGGTCTTGCCTTGCGTGATCAACTTAACTGGAAGTCCCTTCTCGAAGAAGAGGGTGAAGTCTTCTGGCTTATCTGGGGCGTTCAATGGATCTACGGTCTGTTCAACGCTACATCAGCTTTATTCTTTCGAATATGTGGGCGCTAGGTCTGTCGTGGGTGCTAGTGGGTGGCATAACACCTGAATCGCATCTGCACTCCACAACAGATCGCGAAAAATGGGGGGTATTGTGTGGGGTTGCTTACGAGCTTCCACATATCAGCTGGTGGGGTGGTGTCGGGGTCTTCGAGAATGCCTGGAAGTTTATATTTTAGCATTGTCCCCCGGAGACAGACGGTTGCAACGTACCAGCCTCGTAAGAGCAATGGGCCAAGTTCTCGTCCATGGACCATGGCTTGCTCTTGGTGCTGCTGACTGGGATGCCAGTTGCGGCGGCGTAGTCCAGAAGGGCATCACGGCCAGGGAAACGCTCGTAGAATTCTGGCATTCTCCATGGTGCAATGACCTTAATCTTGGGTTGCAGAGCATAGAATGCGAGCTCGAAACGCACTTGGTCGTTTCCCTTTCCAGTGCAGCCGTGAGATACCGCAAAGCAGCCCTCCTTCTGGGCAACAGCAATCTGAGATCTCGCAATGACTGGGCGAGCCAGAGAGGTACCCAGGAGGTAGACATTCTCGTAGATAGCGTTGCACTGAACAGCGGGGTAGCAGAGCTCCTCGATAAACTCCTTCCTCAAGTCTTCGATGTAGCATGCGACGGCACCAATCTTCAATGCCTTTGCCTTGGCAGCCTCGAAGTCCTCTATATTATTCCAACGTCAGTCTGAAGCTATGTTTCGTGGTTCGTCAATGGGTCGATTCGCGTACCTTCTTGGCCGACATCGGCCATATAGCAGACAACTAGAAATCAATTAGCTCTCAAAACTTGGGGATGATGTGCGAAAGAGGTACATACCATCATATCCAGCTTCAATCAACCACTGAAGGATACAGGATGTGTCGAGACCACCCGAGTATGCGAGACAGACCTGGATTCCCTATCAGCTAGAGCTCTGACTCAACACGAGCGAACTCGCACAATCGATTGCCCAGCTCTGTCTGGAACTCACCTTGTCTTTGGCCATGATGTCTGATTTGCTGATTGAGAGATTGAGATTGGGTCAATATTATTGTGAAGGAAGAAGTGGTGGGAAATTATCTGCTGATTTGGTGATGTAGGTAGGGTAGGGCCAGTCAGCTAGAAGTATGGTGGTGAAGGTAGTAGTGTAGGTGGATGCGGGCGAGGCGGGGTCACAATTTTCTAAAAATCGGTTTTTTTTTTTGTCATTTCTCACCGCTAATGCAGCTTGATAAAGCGATAAGGAATTATCCTGGCCTCATCTTCATCTCATGCAGCTGTTGAACTTTTCGGCTTGCATGAATAATATTTTCACTCTTCCCAGGCTCCATAGCAATAATATCCAAGATGACGTTTCTCTTCTTCGTTCTGCCAACACCACTTCCTCATTTCTCTGTTCCCTTTCCATTCTGCTATTAGCTCTCCATGTCCTTTGCCATGAAAATGAAGCCTTGACATACTGTAAAAACATTTCTTTGGTGCTATGCGACTCTATACATAGAGACCTGATCACAGCGATGAAGAGGATAGTCATGTCTGAAAGAAGAGATATTTGGCAGAAGTCGATCAAACTAGTTCGTTTTAAGGGATTGACAACCAAGCTTGCTAAATTACTTCTTCAGATATCTCTTTCCCATCAAGCCAATTAGCTTATTCTTACCATGACAAAAATCCGAGATAGATTGATGGTTTTGGCTGTTATTTTCACTTGACTGATAGCACGGCATCAATCTCCGACTCATTATGAGTCCATTGGCGGTAGATCTTTCGTTTTCGGCTTTATAAAGCCTACCCATTACCACGGCACGGAATGCAGCATGCAGCTCGGTGAGCTATGCGGCGAGGAAGAATGAAGGATTTGGTTCAGAACAGCAAAACAGACTTAACAGAAAGACGCACATAGGTATGGCCTTTGATACGGAACTGCCGGATTGGAAACAGCCACGCAACTAGTAATCATGTGTCTTGGGGAACCATTCTGCGGAAGCTTGCTTCGAATTAATCCTTGTGTCGAATCGATTGCCATATCAGAGACCGCAATACTTCGTATTAAGTGCCGAGCAAGAGCATGGTGTTTGGAACAACTTGGAGGGTTATGGCAGAAAACAATATCTCGTAAATGCTTTCGGCAGCCATGTGTAGTGTAGTATACCGCCCAAATTCAGTTAATGCAGACAGTCCTTTTTGCATTGGAAATAGTCTAATTAATCATCAGGTCGTTGCTTATATACCAAAAGTCGGTCTTCGCCTGACAATGACAGGGAAATTCATCCTCCTCTCCATCCACTAGGATGAAAAGGAGTACATCCGTGCCTGATCAAATTCTTCCGTAGTGAGATGTGTTTGTTCCCCATTGGGACATTTGACCGCTCGGAGAGGATAAAGACAGGGCATAAGCACTAGCCTTACATTCCTTTGGTACCGAATACTCGAGCCACCTGATAATGAGGCCTGTCCTGTCTCTCCACACATCCAGTATTATTAAGCTAAGATCTCCCGTAATCTGACCCAGCGCCGTGGAAATGAAACCCGAGGGGATTTGTCGGGTCAGCAGGATAAGACAAGCATTGCAGCCATGATTGATGCGTTGTCATCGGCCTCATTTCTGTGCCACTTTTGCTCTTGGGAGTTGCTTTGTATGTAGGCTGCAAGCCAATTCGCTGACCGAACAGGCGAGGCTTCACCGCATTGCAGCTTGTGGGTTGCAAGCTGCAGGTCTGATTCGAAGATGGATGCGTTCAACGGGCCCCCTATATTTCCGAGAATAGGGGTGCTGGATTTCGCGGAGAGCGCTTTTGCGCGCTGCGAAAGGAAAGAAACGTTCTCGAAGGTTGGGATGGGTGTTGATTCGCTGCCTCGCCAATGATCATGAACTCCAGTTCCACTACAGTACAGTACAGTATTTCCTTCCTTTTCCTCGTCTGTTCTTTTCTCTCTAGTACCGTATCGTACTTCCAGCGCCCGCATTCAGGACTCTGGATGCATTCATCCCTGCCAAAATACCGAAGTACCGTACGTAGGTACACTTCGAAGCTTCGATGTACTGGTACCTACCCTACCTACCTACCAGTACTGTCTCGGTGCACCTGCCCTACTCCGGCTCCTGCTCCTGATCTCTCCAGCATCCGCCTGCTAATCTATTCCTCCGCTCCCTGCAGTGGAGTGCCGTGCCATTCTTTAAATCTCCACGGTGGAGCCTCCGTTAGCCTTTCCCAGGCGCATGGACTCGGTCGTCTGCCGCCCTCCCTTTCTATCTCCTCTAAGTATGGCGTCGATTTCTGTCGCGCATTGGGTCAAACTTGTTTTCTTTCTTTTACCTCTTATCCAGCGCACCTCCAGCAAGGTCTGAATGCTCCAAATCCTTGCAGTTCGATACGAGTTAATACTCGTCGTTCACTGTGTTCTTTGCAAGACGCTCTCGTTTTACCCTTTCTTGTCATGATAATCCCCGCTCTAGCCCACTAAATACAGGTGGACAATCGAGGCCGAGGCCAGTCTCGGTGATACCGATATAGCAATTTCATCATCTGCCCCAAGGAACTTGTTAACTGCAGTCGGGCCTGTCATGGTTGGAGACCGACTCAGAGAATACCTTTTGGAGGAAGACTCGCTGCCTGGAGACATTGCTCTTACTGTTGACGACGACGTTCCAATGGAGGATGCCAGAGAGGAGTACGAGTCAAACTATGAACGCCCATTCCTGGACAGTGCCTCCAGGACACTTTTCCATACCCCGCGGGATGATAGCGATACATTGTATGTTTTCCTGAATTTATGTGAGGAACCAATAACTAATTGGTTGTTATTACAGGAACTCCACACGCTCCCTTTACGATTCTGATATTTCTTACACCACGCTTTATCACCGACGATACGTCAAGGATTATTACATGCCAAACGACGAAGAAGAGCAGACACGCACACAAATCTTGCACAATGTTTTCCTCTTTATGCTGGATCAAAAACTTACAACTGTTCCTCTCGACAACCCTCAAAAGATCCTCGATATCGGTACGGGCACAGGCGAATGGGCAATGGCAATGGGGGATGAATATCCTGATACAGAAATCATAGGAACGGATATAGCCAAGATACAACCTACTGCCGCACCACTGAATGTCTTCTTTGAAATCGATGACGCAGAAGAAGAAGGCGGCTGGATGTGGGACGAGGATGAGTTCGACTTTATACATTGTCGTTCTATGCAAGGTGCTTTCAAGGATTGGAAACACATATATACGGAAGCTTTTCATCATCTAAAACCGGGAGGTTGGCTCGAAATCATTGATTTTGACGACCATGAAGCTCTTTTATCGTACTTCAAAGATGACCCAGTGGTCATTGAATGGTTACACACGGTACTCGAAGCTTCGATATTGTCAGGAAGGCCGAGGACAGCGTTGCATCTAGAGCCGGAGCGCTTGACCGAACTCGGGTTCGTGGATGCCAAAAGCACAAGCAAGATCATACCTATAGGAATATGGCCGGATGATCCACTTGCTCAGCAAATTGGGAAGCAATTCTTGGTGACACAGCTCAGTGGAATTGAGGCAGTTTCTTTGAGACTTCTTGTGGAGACTATGGGGTGGGATCTGGACGATGCGGTGAAATTAGTTGAAGAAGCGGTCAACGCTACAAGACGTGTCGCTTTAGATTCGGAGAATAGTCGAGGGATTGGGTTCAAGGCCAAGATACTGGTGGGGAGAAAACCTGACGGCACGGAAGCAGATGACTCCTCCACAAAGACTGTGACGAACATGAATGATGAGACTGTATCTGGTACCTAATGGTTCCTGCATAGCATTGTTTTGGAAGCTACTAACGATCTAAGCTTGGCGTTTGGAATTCAGGCGGCATACTAATGGCGAAAATCTATCTGCTGTTGCTATATGATGATGACCAGCTATGAAAAGACTTGTACAGTAGATACCATACCCTACTCAACTGAGAAGGTCTTGACTTGTGTGGAGGTGCAAGGCGGCACCAGTAATTATCCGAATCACTAATATTCTGGTATATAACGAATCTCAAATTTTCTGAACTTCAATGGAATCTACTCACGAAAGAAGGGAAAGGGCCGCCCTCCCCTTTTCTCGCTCGCTTGCCCACAAATGGAACGGCGTACACATCTCGCTACCCTAAAGTAGTCCACATAACAAGCATTCAGATGACACTCGAAGAAGTAGGGTAATTAGGACAATGGCTGGCTATACGCGTGAAATGGAGACTTCAATAATGGAAGAAGTCTTTGGAACACATTGGCATACACTGAATAATACGCTACCTCCGTAAGTTCATAGCCGCGGCACTTCATCTGTTCTTCAGCTGGCTTTGACAAATAGTGAAACAGTATACTTTATAGTGTTTGGACATCCGGATATCCATCTTATAACACTTTGAGGATGAAGTACCTGGAGTAGTCAAGTATTATCCATTTAGATGCTTATCTGTATAAGTCAGCCAATCCGAAATATTAATAAGGTGTTATCTTGTGAACTCACATCTATTTCTGGACGTGAATACGAGAGGAACTTGTTGAACGAAGAACTTTTTGCGCCTTCGTATTATTTGCCCCATTCATGAATCTACTACTGTGTTGTCAGCCAGCCTCACTTAGCCCCAATCACCTGCAGAAAGATCTACAAAGCGCCACAGCCAACTTGCCTGTCCTGTGTACAAGAATATGAAAAGCCCAAACCTGGGGATACCCCGCCTCAAAGGTTGATATTCTCTATTCAAAACCATCTCACGTTTAAGGTTCAACGCTATGGAACCGGAGAATCAAGGGCTGGATCTGGAGAGAGAGTTGACATGTTCTGTAAGCTGGCCCCCAATCTAACCTTTTCCCCGAGAACCTTCGCGGCCGAGACAATACATGCCAACGCATGTTGCGATGAAGTATGCCTTGCGCAACATGATAGGTCTTAATGAGGAGTTTGGCGCCAGTCATTGCCAGTATGGGATTATACTAACACAAGTTTCCACGTCTAGATCTGCACGGAAGTTCTCTACCAACCCCTCACTCTCCTCGACTGCCTCCATACCTTCTGCGGCTCTTGTCTGAAAGAGTGGTTCAGCTGGCAGCTCACTGCGAAGCGCAACTCTCCAACCCCCCTGCCTGCTGGCACATCTCCATATACCTGTCCATCATGTCGTGCGCCGGTGCGAAATTCGCGGCACGATGCGAAAGTTACTACCCTATTAGAGATGTTCCTGGCCGCGAACCCAACGAAAAGCAGAACGGCCGAGGAGAAGGAGGATGTGAAGAAGAAATATAACCCGGGAGATGAAATTCTGCCGAAAGTGGAAGCCAGAGAAAAAACACGCAGGGAGAGGAGAGAGGAAGATGAGGACCAGAGGTTGCTGAACGAGGTCAGGGATCTCAGCCTCAGAGAAGTCGGTGTAGAAACACCAGAAGCAAGACGTGAGCGTAGGAGGAGAGACGATAGCAGGGTGCGTTCTTCGAGGCCACACTCAAGTCGGGATGTCAGCAGAGATGGTAGGAGTGGGGATGAGCGGGAGAGAAGGCGCCGGCGGGAAGCAGATTCTGAGCGTAGACGGGCTAGGGATGATGTTTCTCTACGGCCTGGAACAGAAAGTGGGGACGAGCGGAGACGACGGCGTAGTAATGAGGAGGGCAGGAGAAGGCACGAGGAGACCAGTCGGACGGCAGTACGCCAAATTGAACATCAGTCTTCTTTACGGTCTTTAATCAGTTCTTCCGATGTTGATTCTCACGAAATGGAAGAGGAGATCCTGCGTCAAATTAGAGAAGAAGGACTTCTAGATGGTATAGACTTGGAAAACATTGATGTGAGCCAGGAGGATCAAATCAGTGAGAGGATAGCTGAGGCATTCCGAAGGCGACAGAGCGAAAAGGCGAGGCAAGAAAGAGAGAGGAGGCACGACGAGAGTGGCCGAAGGAGGGAGGAGCGAGTCTCTGCCCCTCAGTCAAGGGAAGCGTCTGCTGATGATGGTGGCCGGTCTTCTAGAAGGCGAAGAACTCACTCTCGGACTACCAGTGCTGTTAGCCAGAGCGATGAGCCAAGCAGGCCGCCCACATCTTTAAGTGCGGCTCATGCTGCCCATCTAGAAGTCAATTCTGGCGACGAGGGCAGGCGCAGAAGGAGAACTACCAGCGGGAGTCGAAGTTCGACCACTCCTGTACCTTTAGCAGCAGCTGAAGCAAGACCAGCGGCCCGATCCCAGATTGATCTGAGTGATAGACCTCAATCACTCCACCTAGCTTCCGCCCGTCCTTTAGTCACAGCAAACTCCAGAAGTTCAACAGATCCTACTGTCCAACGACCCTCCGAGTTGCCCGCTGAACAACTAGCTCGAGAATCGCCAAAACTACCCAGTTCTAGCCCCAGAATGCGAACATTTGCTCGATCAGATGGGTTCTCAGGATCTGCGGCAACAACAGAACCGCGAACCCGCGCAGAACCTCCTACTGAGATATTCGTGCCATCTTCGACCCCCTCCGCTACAGCAAACTCCGGTAGCGACCGAGCAATGTTGCCTGCACCGTTGTCTCCGAGAGATCATGGACTGGCCACTCTTTCGGACAGAGCCAATGCTCTATCGAGTGGCACAAGACCAACGTCCTCATCATCCCATAGCTCTAGGACCCGCACACAGCTCTTTCCCGAGCCTTCTCTTACCTGTGCTAAATGTGCAAAACCTCACATTGAGTATGATCTCCACTACAATTGTGCTTTCTGTTATGGTGGAAATTATAACCTCTGTCTTTCATGCTACCGATCTGGGCAAGGATGTCTACATTGGTTTGGGTTTGGCTATGCAGCATGGGCGAAATGGGACAGATTGACCCAGTCTGGAGAGTTGCCTGCGGATTCAGAAAGGCCGCATATGCTTACAGCAAACCGCTATGTCCCGCCAAGGATAGCTCCCGGAGGAGCAGATGGTCGAAGGACACTTACTACTGATGATCCTCAGAAGAGGCTGCAGAGTGGTACGTTTTGTGCAAGTTGCCTGGCCTGGGCAAATGAATGTTACTGGCGTTGTGACTTCTGCAATGAGGCTGACTGGGGTTTCTGCAATCTCTGTGTAAACCAAGGTCGCTCTTGCACGCACGCTCTACTGCCTCTGACATTTAAAGCGTCGGAATCTGACGCTCAACCACTGACGCCAACACATGAACAGCAACTGCCGCCATCAGCAACCATTCTTACGGGGCCCGGCGTTATGGATATTGGGCGTTTCAAACCGCTTACCTTCTCCACCAAATGCGACGTCTGCCATTATCCAATTCAGCCATTTTCAACACGATATCACTGCTTCTCTTGTACCAGTAAAGTGCCTAATACTCAACCTGGGGACTATGATATCTGTACGATTTGCTATCCGAAACTAGTCGCATCTCGCCGTATCAGTGCCGAAAATGGCAATAGTGGCTGGCGCCGATGCCTAAAAGGGCATCGTATGATTATCGCCGGCTTCGAAGACAACCGAGGCGGGCAGCGCAGAGTGGTTGTGCAGGATCTCGTAGGTGGACACGGATTACATGAGGAGCCCTTTACGTCCACGGATCTTTTAGATCTTCAGCTGTGGAGTTGGGCAGACGGAGCACGCGTCAAGCTCGTCACTTTGGATGTGATGCAAATTCCACCAATCAATGCGCCAGGCATTAGCATTGCGAGTGGGTTTCCACCAGATGGAGGCATCGGCATGACTGGTATTGCACTCTGGAGCTGGTACCCTTCAGAAACTGCCAACGATGAGTTGCTGTTTCCAAAAGGTGCCGAGATCAGAGAAGTCAAGGATGTGAATGGAGACTGGTTCCATGGCACATATATGGGAAAGAGGGGTCTCTTCCCAGCTCCATACATTAGGATATTGGATAAGGGAACGAGTTGATGAGTTCAAATGATTTTTCTTCGATTGCAATGGTTACGGATGATTAACATCGTTTTCAAGATGTACTGGCGATACGATGACATGGATGGATGATTAGACAAGAATAATGAGACCCACGTTGTGTGGTCTTGGGTGTATTAGCGTCGTGTTTATTGTTTGTAATCCTTCTAGTTGAAGAGCTTTTTTTCTCTCTCAGAACCGTGGAATAGCCTTTCATATGTCCAGTCTCATTTCATTTCATTTCATGGTATCTTTTGAATTTGTGGAGAGGAAAGACCTCGATTGCCCAACTTTGAGGATAGATGCGAGGTCTGAATATAATCTATAATTATTGCTATATAAAACCTTCCAGCCAGTCTATTCTATGGTCTCTTCTCAAATTAAGATAGTATAACAATGTTCAGCTCCGAAACACTATGCAAAGCCTTTTACTCTACCTCTTTTCACTACTCACAATTTTACGACCCATCTCTTCCTCATTTGTTCTCCGTACTTCCAGAAGAATATTGGCACGACTGCAAATCCGAGCGATAGAAACCCAAGCAAGCTGTTCCCCCAACCCAGCCCAAGTGCCTTGTACATTGGTGGCCCCGCCAGAGGTAAAAAGGTTCCAGCAAGGGAGCGTAACATTGTATTGGCTGCAAGTGCGCTGGCAGCATACTCGCCGAATGCATCGACCAGGTAGATTTGAATTGGCATCTGAGAAATGCCCTGTTAGCCGCCTGTTTTACAATTTTGGTTTGATGGATTAGAAGAGTCCTTCGACTTACAATGACAAATAGAGAACCGATTCCTATGAAGGATGTACCGATGATCGGGACGATCCACTGTATTCGGTAAGTCTTTGCAAACCTTTAATGATTCTTGAATTCGTGAGTACTTACATGAACTTGGGCATGCGCACTCCATCCATACCAGAAGAATCCTATAGGCATTACTGGCGTCAAATACACCATCAATGGTAGTCTGTACTCGGGCTTCATTGTTCCATCACCGTCGAGGGCAGCCTTTTTCAGGATCTTGTCACTCAAGAGCCGGAAAGTTATGATTCCTAAGATCATTCCAATTCCCATGCCGAGGTACGACAGACCCGAAGTGCCGGTTGTGAAGCCATATTGCTCTTCAAAGACAGTGGGAAATGTTGTGAAAAGAAGGAACGTCTGACCGAAGACGACAGCTGCGAAAAGCGAAAGAAGCAAGACTATTGGCGAAAACAGGAGAAGCTTTAATGGGCGTACTATCGAGTGTAGGAAAAGCGCTCTCGGCGAAAGTCCCAAATCGCCTATGGATATTAGGTCAAGGTTTCCTGTTTGTTTGCGAAGCCGAGCTGCCTTTCTCCTCAAGAGGACACTTCCATAAGTCTCGCGCATAAAGATCAGAGCCCCTATAGCAATGCTGCCGCCCTAATAAGGTTTAGTAGCCGATCAATGGGTGAAGAGAGGACAGCACTTACAGCGATAGACAGGATCCAAAAAGTCCATCGCCAACCAATACTCTGAGCAACAAAACCCCCAGCCACTGGACCTATCACCGGCCCTAATAGCGGGCCCATTGCATACAATGCCATGGCCGCGCCTCTCTTCTCTTGCGGAATAACATCTGCAATCGTACCGCCTCCTATTGTGAGTGGCGCGGAGCCACCACAACCAGCGATGAATCGAAAGGCCAGAAACATACCGATGTCTGTACTCACAGCCGCGGCAATGCAGAAAACAATGAAGATGGCGTTGCATGTATGGTAGAGAGGCAATCTGCCGTACAATTCGGACAGTGGAGCCACAAATAGAGGGCCAATTGCGAAGCCAAGAAGGAACAACGACACGGACAAAGTGCCGATTGTTGAGTCCGTTACGTGGAAATCTTTCGTCAGTTCACCCACTCCGGGGGCGTACATCGTGCTACGGAGAATGGAGAAGTTAGCTTTACTCTCTTGGAAGATACCTGAGCAGAGTAGGTAATAAGGGGAAATCACTGCCTACGCTGCAAGGTTTCTACAGAAAGTCCGTTAGTTGGGCCAGTAGCAACGTAGATGGTTGATACTAACACGACGAGGGTGAAGATACTGATGAAGGCTACATGGCCTAGTCCTTTGAATTTCGACCAGTTCATCGGGTTCGCTGGATCATCTGGGCCATCCCAATCAACTATATTTGGATCCAAGGGTTTTTGACCGCTTCCATTGTCCTTTTCTGAGTGCAAACGGGTTATGCTCCTCATGGCCTTTTGAAGACCTTCTTCTTCTTCTTCAGGATGATTTGCTATATCAACGCAATGCTCTTCCTTGTCTATTGTTGAGATTATCGATTCTGGAGTCTGGTGAGAAGCCTCTGCACGGCCTTGTGACATTTTGTTCGAGACTATGAGCAACAAAAGCTAGGCTTATTGTATCTCAAAATGCAACCAAAACTACTCTTACACCTAAAAGTAAACAGACCCAGGGAAGTTCACAAGAATTGTAATGTTAGTACCGGTAGTCGAAGCACTGGAAGTGGGGAGAATTGAAACAGGGGAGAGTCTTCTTCTTAAAGGTTAGAGATATTTCCTTACAAACCCACTTCCCCTCCCTCCCCTGAGAGTCACTCTACTATGCAACTTTTCATACGACTTATACCCGTAGGTTACCATTTTCTGGCGATCCCGTGTTACTACCAACATACGACAATCCTATTGGTGGGCATTCGGGAATACATTTGGACCGGGGTTCGGCCCGCATTGCATTGCTCCTTTTCCCCAGAAGCGGCTGCCAATGATGAGTGCATCGTTTCGTTTCGTCCGATAAAGACGGAGGAGCGAGCTTAAGCCCGTGGGAAGGAGTCATCACGTGACTGTCCACCCATCAAATGCTCCTGCAGTCCAGTCGACACTTGCGCCTTACGCCCGTCCTCCCTTCGGTATTCGAATTATCAACTTTGTGGCTTTCTCCTCCATCCTTGCAAAATGTCTGATCTGTTGTCCGTCTCTGCCCAAGTAAATACCCCTGAGTGGCATCCACCCTCTTCGAAGCTAGTGCCCAAGCCCGTTCGACGAAGAGAAAAGATTCAGCTCTCCTGTACTCTATGCCGACAAAAGAAGTTATTTGTCCCTCCCTAAGTACTCAACCTCGTTCTGATTGATTGTTCAGGTTGAAATGTGATCGTAATCAGCCATGCCGCTCGTGTTCTGGTCGTGGCTTAGCAAGCTCGTGCACTTATGTTCTACCATCGACACATGCACAACGGAACATGCCAAACTCTGATGCTGGCATTTCAACCAAGATTAATCAGTTGGAGCAACTGGTTGTCTCACTCATGAAGACCTTGGAGACTAAGCAAGCTGGTCAACAGCGAGCAGCTTCTGTTGTGACAACATCGTCAGGGAACACCTCCCCTTTCGAAACCCAAGAGCCCATCTCATGTTCTAAATCGGATGCTGACGATGAGAGCAATCTTTCAGAGACATTTGGAAGGATAGCTCTGGAGAATGCTGAGACCAACTTTGTTAATAGCGCTCACTGGACAGCCATCCTCGACGGTGTGGGTATACTTCTATGCTCTTGATGTGGGACTGCTGGTTAATGGATTTAGATTTCTGAGCTCAAGGACCATTTCGACGATGATAAAAGCCAAATACAATGTGCCTTTACTGATACAAACGTCACGGGCCCTGACGGACCGGAATTGCTTTTCGGGGCCAAGAACCATGCAAGTAGAGAGGAAATACTTGCTGCTATTCCTCCAAGGACTGTTGTAGATCGACTGATATCCAAATACTTCAATGCAATGGATATGGCGCCTGGTAAGCATACTTGTCAACAAATATGATGGATCAATGGTCTGAATCAATCTTTAGCTATTATCCATAGTCCAACGTTCCTGAAAGAGGTAAGCGCTTCTTTGGATTACCATGTTCAACGACGGGGAACTGATTAAGATAGTACGAGAGATTCTGGGAAAGTCCCTCTACAGCACCAGTGATATGGCTGGGTATTCTGGTAGGTTGATTGCGGCACCCCGAGCTCTTGAAGCGTCCTCTGGGACTATATCTCTATACTTTCTTTCACTCTTCCTTTTCTAAATATTCCATACTAATCCGAGACTGTTTACTAGTTTAGCATGATGTGTCTAGCAATCCAGTTTCAATATCTATCTCAAAAGGACCCAGGAGTCATGTATCAATCACTGGCTTGGCCACAAGATCCTCAATACCTGATGAATATTTATCGAGAGAAAGTAGTACAATGTCTTGTTCTCGGGAAGTATACCAAGTCGGTACCTTATAGCGTCGAGGCCCTTCTCCTTTATTTCACTATCGAGCATTTCCAAAACAAGGACATGCAAGCCGGGTGTGTATGTAAAATGCCCAACTTTATCGTTCCCTTGCGTGAACAGATGCGGGAGTTCAAAGGTCCTACAGGGGTCTGAGATACTAAATACTCCCGAACTGCAAAAGTTTATTGATTAGGCAATTCTGACTTTAACAATTTGCAGTGGGTTCTAATGGGTATCATTACTCGCATAGCAATGCGTATGGGTACGTCATATTTTCTCCTTGAGCTCGCCTTTATGTAAAAGCCGGGCTGTCAAATTTCTCTTGAGTATCCAAGAGCTCTTCTTCAACTACGGGAACTTTTCTCAAAGCCTATATTGACTCTGCCAGGCTACCACCGCGATGCAACAAATTTCCCTAGAATTTCACCTTTCCATGGAGAAATGCGACGCAGAGCATGGACATTGATTGCTCAGCTTGATATGGCTACATCATTAGCAGTGTAAGGAGAAATAGCTCTTTGATTTTACCTTGTCCCCTTCTGTTCTGTTCCGTCTCATGTGCTCTAACTCCTACAAATTTCCTGAACTGGAAACAGAGGCTCCCTCTACCCCTAAAACCGTCTTGAATAGGAAATAGCTAACTCCCAGTGATCTAGTGGTTTACCGCGCATGATTCGCGATGGGGAAGCAGACACCATGGAAGCCCGCAGCTTGTTCGACGAAGACCTCGACAAGTACATGGTAGAACTACCTCCCTCTCGACCTGAAACAGAAACAACGCCAATACTGTATATGAACATCAAAGGTAGACTACTCTTTGCTCAATCCCAGATCGGAGACCAAAGCAACTCCACTAGAACAGTATCATACGTGGAAGTCATGCGCCTTGACAAACTTTTACACGACACACAGGCTAGCATACCAACAGCGTTACAAATGCGGCCATTAAAAAACTCAATCAACGTCTCAACCGACGTAATAATGCAGCGCATGTATCTAGCAATCATCGGCGACAGTGCTCACTGCACCCTACATCGGAAGTACCTCATACCTGCAAGAACGGACTCTCGATACAAAGATTCCCGCCAGGCATGTATAGACTCCGCCGTTGAGCTTTTGAACTACCAGCTTCTGCTCCATGAAGAGACGCAGCCTGGTGGGTATCTAAGTGCGGACCGATGGAAAATTTCTGCAATCCTCAATCACGACTTCCTACTTGCTTCAACTATCCTGTGTTTGGATCTTGACTATGGCATAGAAACCAAGAACGTAGAAAGTAACGAAGAAAAGATTACCAGACAATCTGTAGAGAGAGCGTTGCTCGGATCCTACAATGTTTGGTTGACGAAGTGCGACGAGTCGCGCGAGGCTCAAAAGGCGTGTGAAGCCATCAGGATAGTAATGGGAAATCGGAACGAGATAATACGACTGCATCGGAAGCAGTAGCTGGAAATACCGAAGAGGTCCCTTCTAAAGGATCTTCCAGTTCTCAAACGGGCACGTACATCTTGTCGCTCAATGTTATTGGCATCAACTAACCGTCAACGCAGCATCTGCTCCTTCCAGCTTCGCACTACTACCTCAAGCAAGCTACCCGGATGACTTTGGCACTTTTCCAGCCATATATAACCAAGTCCCAGAGTACACTGCACCGCTTGTCGAAAACTTCAACAATGCCACAGATGATGTGATCTGGGTGCGTTTCCCCCTCCTAGCTGATTATGAGATGATACTAACTAACACCTCTTACAGGAGAACTGGGATACCCAATATCAAGGGCAGGAAGATTTAGACAATCTACTGAATGCGGATTACGGCCTTGGAGGGTTTGATGATGCAAGTCTTTGGACGGATGTAAAGTTGTAAGAGTCTGGGAAATAAATTGTTCCCTGGTTTTAATTTGTGGGTGGGTGGTATTACTAGGAACATCATAGCTTGTAGCTCTAAAAGGGGCGCGAGAAACTTGCAACCTTGGGGAATACTGTATGTTCTTTTATGGGGCCGCCAGGCAGTGCAGTATTCCAACTCGGAAATGAATAAGTATGAGTATTGGAAGAGTAAATCTACCATGGAGAATTGCATGCATGCATGCAATATTGTCACACCTCCCCGACCATATTCCTTGCCATCTTGACCAAGCGACATAGTCCAATCACTCTTCTCTTCCAATCAGTACAATTACTACACACACGCTTGCGTAATGACAAAGCGTTGGGAAAGAACATGACACTGACTTCGCCTAGGATCCTACCTTCACAAGCTCACATTCTAACGTACCTAGCCTAGCTAGCATCTACAGTATCGCATCCAACCTTTCAGGATAGACGGATCCGGACGGTTTTGCATAAGTGTGAGACGGTACGTACTGATTAACTGACTAGATTTCTACTGTAGGTACTAGGAGGATGAATGAATGAATGATGTGACGTATGTGGATAGAAAGTATACTATGCTATGGTCATGATATGATATGACATGACAGCAAGTGTAGTCTTCGGGTCCGAATCTGAGATGTTTTTTTTTCCTGGCGCGAGGTAAGGGCAAGGGCAAGGGCAAGGAGAAGATGGGATGGGATGAAAGGTGTACATATGTTGTAGATGGGGGGTTTCGAGCAGCTGGCTGGCTGAACGGCTGGTTTATCTATGGACTTGCTTGCTACTTTAATGTCTATGAGCTTTATGGTTTCGCATGACCTTCAACCTCGCAGGCTTGGATAATATGGTAACCGTCGGGCGGAGGATGGCAGAATAAATGAGGGAGGTACCTACCTAGGTAGCTGCAGATATTGAGCCTCGCAGTATCTTTTTATGAACGAAAATGGCACTTGATGGTAGAAAAAGTATGTATGAAAACTTTCTCTTAATATCCAAGATGCTTAACAAAAAATGGTAAATCTCCTTTTTGAGCTCTCTATTTGTCTGAAAAACTCCCCACAAATAAATGATGCCGACAAATCTCTAGCCAAACCCTCCTTATCCAAAATGCACACTATCCAAATTCCCGAGTTCCCATGTATACAGAATATGACTTAGGCTTGCACAGCTTGAGCGTTTTCATTGCCATCAATCTTCCGCTTCTTACCCAAGGTCATCTTGTCGTCCGAATCGACAACCATGGCCTCGCTGATATCCTCGACGGGTTCCGTGCTGGCGACAACTTCGGTACCAGTGACGGTAGGGAAGGGCGTGAGGACCTTGGTGATATCACCCCACCACTTCTCGCCGAAGCGCTTGTACCAGTCTACGGTGATGGCCATGCCGTCGGAGAAGCTGGTCTTCTGCTCCCACCCGAGCTGGCGCAGCTTGGTGCCGTCGACGGCGTAGCGGTGGTCGTTGAAGGGACGGTCAACGGTGTGCTTGACCCATTTGTGGAGCTCCTCTTGCGTCTCGTGGGGGAGGTCGAGGTAGGTGAGGAGTTTTGAGCAGAGGGTCAAGTTGGAGATTTCGTCATAGGAACCGACATTGTAGATTTGGTCCATTTGGCCCTTGTGCAGAATTGTGTCAAAGGCATCTGCGGCATCTCCAGCAAAGAGGTAGCGTCTGGTGGGTGTTCCATCTCCGTGGAGAACGACTGGCTGGCGTCTGTGGAGCAGCAAGCTGAATTTAGGAATAATCTCTGAACTTTGGTTAGCAATTGCTTTTCCTCCAGTCACAGTATTCACTACATACTCTCTGGATATTGATGAGGTCCGTAGACATTGTTGCTTCGCACAATGATCACTGGCAGCTTGAAAGACTTTTGGTACGAGTGTACCAACATCTCTGCGGCGGCCTTACTGGCGGCGTAAGGGTTCGTAGGAGCCAAAATGCTGGTCTCTAGCAGATCATCGGCATCATCTCTGACCTCTCCGTAGACCTCGTCGGTGGAGATGTGGATGAACTTCTTGATTCCGACTTTCTTGGCACTCTCCAAAAGTACGTGAGTACCGTACACATTGGTGTGGGTGAAAGCGTACGAGTTACCAAAACTCAGATCGACGTGGGATTGTGCGGCGAAATGGAAGACAGTATCAATGTTGTGGCGCTCCAAGCAGTCCATGACCTCGGAGGGGTTTGTAATGTCGCCATGGTAGAAGGTGAAATTGCGCTTGTCCTGGAGGACGCGCGTGTTGTTTAAGGACGCGCAATAGTCGAGCTTGTCGAAAGAGACGATATTGTATGCGTTGGGGTAGGTCAAGGTGAGATGTCGTACCAGCCAGCATGCGCTGTGATTGTTAGAAAAATGCCGTGTAGGGAGTACCGACCGAGCTGTTGGGTACGGATCCTTACATAAATCCCGCGCCTCCTGTGATCATAATGTTCTTGACATCTGGCAATGGCTCGTACTTGGTGCTTCCCGTCAAGACAGGCGCATCTTTCCACACCCCAAAGTCCTCGAAGAATTTGTTTGCCCCGGTATTTGAGTCTGCTGGAGCTGCAAAGAAGATATCGAGTCAGCAAGTGTGGAATAAATTAAAGTATGCGTGGGGTAATAAAAAATCCCACTTACTAGGAGGAGCTCCATTTGATGCGTGCTTGTTTGCCATTGCGATTGGGAGGGGAGGGGAGGATTAAAGAGTGGGATTAGGACTGGATTTGAGAAGTGAAGATTTTGGAGGATATATAGAGAGTCCAAGAATTGCAATTGAAATTGAGATTGTGTCCCCAGGAGGCCAGATGGTGTGAAGTGTGTGATAGGGAGTGAGAGTGATGGACCAGTGAGAGGAATGCGCAAACGCTAGAGGAGAGGGGCGGTGTGTAGCTAATTTAAGCGATAAGATAGTATGAGTAAGGTAAGGTAGTAGTAGCTGGTGGTAGGTACCTAGGTAAGATAGGGTGCAGTAGTCAGCTTTTTCTACTACCAGAAAAGGAGTCGGAAGATGGAAAGAAATATAGTATAGATATATATGTATGAAGATGAAGATAATGATAACGATGATAGATAATGGGTAACTAAATGCCAAAATCTAGTTTAATAAAAAGTCCCTATATCTACAGTATCTATAGGTTCCCGATTTAGAGAGGCTCAAGTAAAGATGCAAAACATAGGATTCAGGGGTTGGACTCAGCCTGGCGACCTGGAGGGGGCTGAATCACACATGAGATGAAATGGATGAAATGAGGGCATACGGTCAGGAGATTGCACTGTCAGCCACGGCCGGAGGAGTTGAGAGGAAGCACGTTTCTTGACTTCCTATTGGTGAGTATTGAGTTTTGACAGCTTGGGAAATGTAAAAATAACCGGTCAAATAAGGGCCCTTGAATTCGATATTACGGTAGGGTACTTCTTCTTGCTGCCTCGCCTCGATCCTTCTCGCAAAGTATACGAAATCAATGGATACAAGACGTTTTATTCCATTGGCCGTATGAACGATAGAATCCTACGGCGGTTTATGAAAATCCCTGCCATCTTCAGTAAACTCTTCGTTGTAAGGGTTACTAGTAGGTAAATACATACCCGAGATACCTTGTAGGTAAATTTATATACTACTGTATTTCACTACCCCCTTCCACTACCCTACCTAGGATTTCCACGTGCTCGGGTCAAACTACCCTACAGTACCATCGAAGATTCAACAGCGTTACACCAATGCGGTACACCAATACGGTACAGTCCTCGAGTAAATGTACTCGGTCGGTATCGATAAGGGATAAATAAATTAACTCGTAATACCTTACGTCCCCACCTGCGAACTTGAAACTTGAGGTTAATTATTCCTTCGAGTAGCGACTCACCAGACTCGACCAGTCAAGGATTACCTTAATAGACATCCCATCCCATCCCTTCCCTTCCCTTCCCTTCCCTTCTTACGCAGATCTGATCCACGACGCCATTTTTAGACTGCAAGGAAGGAATGCACGGGAATTAGAGCTAAGGCTGAAGGGCTACTAGTCTACTACGCCGTCGGCACGAGTACAGTAAGGTACGGTCCCCTTATTATTAGTTGGCATTCCGACGACGACGACGACGAGCACGCATCCAGACCGGGGACCTATTATTTCGATACCTCCGCACTACCCTTGCCCTACTACCCTACACCCTACCCTAACACCTAACTTCGGATGAGATAATAATATATTATTCGAAGCTGCTCTGCTCTGCTCTTCTCGTCCTCTCCTAGCACTTTTCGTTTGATCGCATCTCTATTCTGTCTCTACTATCGTATATATTCTCTTCTCTTCTCTTCTATCCTACCGGCATCCCTTTTTACTTCATCCCACCCACCTACCCTTACATACACAATGGCACAAGATCATCCGCCCTCTTCCAGCTCATCCGTCACGAACGTATCTTTCGACGACAACGAGAAGCATGCGGCCGATCCAAGCTTTGTCAAGGTGAAGACTGCGACGATGTTGAGCAGGGGGACGAGCTTGATGAGCGGGCTGAATTCCTGCCTGCGGACGAGGAGAAGCCCGCGCCTGCGAAGCCCGATAACTCGACGCGAACAGCAGTCTTATGGATGGTGGTCAACACATTAGCTACCATTGGAATTGTGAGTTCGACGACGCCAAGCCGGCTCTTTTTGGTTGCGTAGCTAATTCTCGCGATTCTTCAGGTCTTCACGAACAAAGCCATCTTCTCCGACCCTTCTCTGAAACTTGCCCAACTTACATTCGCGGCCTTCCATTTCTTCATAACATGGCTCACGCTTTTCACCCTCTCGCGACCTCGATTCGCCATGTTCGTACCAAGACGGGTCGCAATCACGGAGATTATTCCGTTGGCAGTTGCTATGGCTCTGAATGTCATCCTGCCCAACCTGTCACTCGCATTCTCGACTGTGACCTTCTACCAAGTTGCGCGAATTCTGCTCACGCCGACGGTCGCCCTCATGAACTACGTCCTGTACAAATCTACTCTGCCTAGAATGGCTATTTACGCATTGATTCCGGCTTGCGCCGGCGTAGGAATGGTTTCATATTATGATTCCAAGCCATCCGCAGATGCCAATGTCAAGACTACAAGCTCGCTGGGGGTCATTTTTGCCTTTGCGGGTATTTTTGCAAGCTCTTTGTACACGGTCTGGATTTCTAGCTACCACAAGAAGCTCCAAATGAACAGCATGCAATTGCTGTTCAACCAGGCTCCTCTAGCAGCTTTCATGCTTCTCTATGTTATCCCTTTTGTCGATACTTTCCCAGTCTGGACTGAATTGCCAGTAAATCGTTGGGTCATGATTGGAATGGTATGTTTTCAACTACTGATATTTCATTCCACAATTCGCAGACAGCAGCTGACATTTGATATAGTCCGGCTTCTTTGCCTGTATTATCAACATGTCACAATTCTTCATCATTGCACAGACCGGTCCAGTATCCAGCACAGTAGTTGGTCACGTCAAGACGTGCACCATCGTAGCGATAGGTTGGATTACATCCGGACGTGCAGTTGGAGACAAATCTGTTCTCGGAGTATTTGTTGCTATTGGCGGCATAATTGCGTAAGTTCTACTCTACATATGACTGTTTCTCCCCCGCCCTATCGCTATATCTCGATTATCCATGCTTTCAGGATGCTGGAGAAGTTTGATTCATATCTTCTCATCACTATCTAAAACCCAATTCGTAATCCCATCCGTCGTCATGGACTGATTTTTTGCTATAGATACTCAGTGGTAATGTTGAAACACAAGGCCCAGCAAGGAAAATCATGACCTTATCAAAGTCCCCCCACCTTGGTGCGAAGCGAGGATGGCGTACAAGTTTCGTAACCTCATTTGGGACACGTGTTACTTGTACGCCCAAGTTACAGCACCCCTCACATGCTCTATACTTTTCTCTTGCACATATACAGTATACTACATGGGAATTCTCTGGGAGTGCAAGGCGTTTCTTGGCTATCATTTTTCGATGGCGTGGCGGTGGTGATACGATATACTATGTGACCTTTGGGTATATCCATTTGAAATAAACAGAACGATATATACCTTATGAATGTTTCTTAGACGGGGAATTACCTTTGTGAGATGTGACTGTCTTCACTTTGCATGTGAGTTATCTGATCTGGCGGGATGCGAATTGATTGATCTACACCAGATGCCCTGCAACTCCTCAATGCTGAAAAAGAACTGGTATACAGAAAAATGCTGACCTATACTCCTTTCTCCAGTTGTTACACAAGCAAAACAGGTGTTTCGAAGACCCCTAGTAGAGGGGTCATCGCAAAATAGAAAAGCGCCGTCGGAATGGGCTTCAAACTACATGATCCTCTACCTTACCATGGGGATAGATCTGCTGGTAACATAGGGTACTCCTCTCCATCAATGACTTCCGTCTCCCCACCTCCATCTAGAATGCCATCCAAGGCCTCTTCACCCCGCTTCCACACACCACCGCAATCTCCAGGGATGAACTTGGCAGCGTCCATCTGGAGCATAATCTTGACTTCAGGGCAATATCCCCAGATATGCTTCCTCTGCTCCGGCGTGCCCCAAATGCCAGCATGCAGCATGTTTCCACTACCACCAGTATGATACCCCATCGGTTCATAAAACCCTTCCCTCCAATCATCAATGCCCTTGACCAACTCCCCCGCCTTACTCGGATCCTTCCCCTTCCCTTTGCCCTTCCCCTTCTTCTTCCTCGCAGCCGCAGCAACCTTCTCAAGCTCCCCACTCCACATCTCCCCCGAAAACGTCAAGCTCGCTGTCCCATTCGCCAGCTTCGCCCCCGGCCGATGGCCCAACCGATCCGTCAACCACACATCCTCTGGCTCCGAGCCAGGCCTTCTTTCTTGATTCCTCAGTACATCAACAATACTACTCACCCGCCTCAAACTCAGTCCCCCGTTCCCCCCAAACCGCCCATTCGGGTTCCACGGCGCGCCACCCAGTCGTAATCCAGCCAGTTGTCCAGACTCTGCCTACTGTTCGCGCATAACATGCTATCGGTCTGGAAAACCAACAGCCATTCCGCTGGCTGCAGTACTACTTCGTATAACCAGAGCGTGGTCAGGAAGGCGGAGATTTCTTCTTGCGAGCCCGTTGTCATGTTGGCCGGGATGTAGGTTAGGTCTAGTTTTCCGGCAGAGATGTGGTTGCGGATGCTGCGCGAGGCGTTGAGAGATGCGACGGATTCGAGGGAGCCCATGAACCGGAAGCGCCAGTCGGGAGGGACGACGGAAATGAAGTGCAGCATTAATGGCGCGAGGATGGGGATGGGCCGGTTTTCGATCAGGAGGGCTACTTTGGAGGCGTTGTAGGGGGACGTGGTTGGGGAGGGGTTCTGGGTGTTGTGGGTGTTGTATTCTAGGCTTATGCTGGGGGATTGTTGGGAGCGAAGGAGGGTCTGGGATGGAGGGTTGAAGGAAGAAGAAGGAGAGGACGCTGGAGGTTTTTCATTTAGTCATTTTCAATTGATTGAATGAATGAATGAAAGAGGGAGGGAGTTTACCATAATGTAAAAATGACTCCAGCAACGCGCATCCGTCGTGTAGTTTTATGCCATCCAGTTAGTCCGGTTGTTTTGAGATAATCCCATGCATCGCCAATAGTCATCTCGCTGCCTGCTGACGACGCCATTTTGAACAAGAGATTATCGATATATGGGATAAAAGTAGTTGAGAGTGGAAGAATCCTGATGTCCTAAAAATATTTGTAGTGGCATGTCAAGATAGTGTTGAAGTTGTCAAGTGTTCTGTTCAAAGTAGGTGGTTGACGCTTGGATGGTCTGGGTATGAGGGAGGGGCATGCAGTTTGAGGCTGGGCTGGCTACAGCGAGTGCAGCACCTGCAAGTCAGAGCCCGGCGGATTGTTACTGTAAGGTAGCTTACCGAATCGTATTTCAGGGATATGAATCTCCGATACTGTAGAAGCAAGCGCAGCGTCTTGTTACTAGTACTTGAATAGTGTGCAATTGGGGAATGATTTACGGAAAATTAAAACCCAAGTACTAAACTTGTTCTAGACTCTTAGTATATGTAATGTAAGAGGAAGGTTTATTAGGCACTAGTAGATTAAAGAGAGGGAAGAATGATAGGATGGAAAATCCGGAGGATGTTGAAGCAGATCTTTGCTTGTGTTCTACAAGCCTAACAGGTAAGGATGCCAGATCTTCAAAAATGCACGAGCGGATGCAGCCCTCGGATCTACCTTGCATATCCTAGGGGTGTGTTTATCGAACGGTTAACCGGTAATTCTCCATCAAGGGGTGTATTTTGTGACAGATCTCTAATTCGATCTGCAAGGGGAAGCGAAACGAAACCTCCTTGATTCGTGATACAAAGGTTTTCTTTTTCATTGATCTTACTTGAGCCTCCAGAACCCAGAGTCCAGAGCCCCCTCGGTGTTCATGAAGAACTTCTAGTGGACCTCTATGTCTAAGTAAACGTGTGTATAGGGAAGCTGGAGTGAGTGATGAACTGGCTAATGCTCTGTCTTAGAACATTCCAGCTTCGTGATGTTAGTTGTGACTTGCAATAATTTCCGCTTTCGGAAATCTCACAGTCATTTGTCGGGCCGGTCTTTTGAGACACAATCTGAAATGGTGCTTCCCTTGATTGGCAGGATTGACAGTTCTGTGCCTAACCATAATCGGTCATTCTGTTAAGATGAGAAAGACAACGATATTTGAAGGGATGTTCGGCAAACCCACATTCTTCACGGATTGCGGGCATCACAAAGATCGAGGAGCACCTCCATAACGACCCGAGGGTCGCAGACCATCGCAATGATCTCTGTCGAAGAGCGCCGTCGAAGATCCCACAACTTTCTCCTCACGGCCTTTTGTATTCTGATCATTCTCTGGATATGGAAACTTTTCTACCCACAAGCCTCATTAGTGAGGGCATATTCAGACCACTTCCCTTCCACACCTAGTCCTCTGGATCTCGAAGAATCTTCCAGTTCACCCATACCAGAAATCGCCATCGGAAAGCACCTCAAATCGTATGCTTCAGATATCTACGAAGGGACCTTCAATGGAACCATCACCGACAAAGTAGCAGTCATAATCGAGAGCCGCTTCCGCAGCAACCTCATTCCCCTTATCCTACATTTCGGTATCGTCCTCGGTGACAGCTGGCCCATCATCATCCTTACATCCGCCGAATCAGCATCGCAGTTCTCAACATCGTCCGCTCTGGCCCGGTACCTGCAGAACGGTATCATGCAAGTGCGGGTCCTGCCTCAAGATTCCATGCTCACAGACGCAGACGCGATGAACCGTTTCCTGACGCAGGATTGGCTGTGGGAGTTCTTGAGTCCGGCGGAGCATATATTGCTGTTTCAAAGCGACAGTATGCTATGCGGGAACGCGGCCAGGAGTGTGAATGATTATTTCGAGTATGATTTTGTGGGCGCGCCTACTGCGGCTGGTGGGAGTGATGCGTATAATGGCGGATTGAGTTTGCGGAAGAGGAGTAGTACGTTGAAGGTATTGGAGGAGTGGGATTACGAGGATACGAAGAAGAATGACAAGAATGATCGATATGAGGACCAGTGGTTTCACAATAGGTTTGTCCCTTTGAAGCTCCCACAAAAGCTGAAGAAACTAACGAGGTGTCTTAGACTCAAAATATTGCAAGAACGAGATGAGGCAGAGGGGATTCTACCAGAAGAAGATGATGCTATAAATCTCCCCAGCGTGGAAGTTGCAAGAACGTTTAGTGTGAAGACGGTAGATTATCCTCACCCCTTGGGGGTGCATCAGATTCACAAGTGGACAGAAGAATCGCTTATTCGCTTGACTGAGTGGTGTCCCGAATACAAGTTGTGTAGTGAAGATCACGTCCATGATTGATAGATGAGGATCTATACTCTGGATGAAACTGGAAAACTTTGGGCTGTTACATGGAATTGGGAGTTTTGGAAGAGGAATTCATATTGTATCTCACTGTTCAACATACAAACTCTCGTGCACAGTGATTTAGGGGTTGAAAATGTGTGTTGGTGGCGTGGCATGGCACGGGTATCGCTTATTACCCCTGAGTTCACTCAAGTCAATATGAAGAGACCAGACTCGAGTCCATTCTGTTTCTCTACAAACCTAGAGGCATATTCTGGGCTTCGTACTGCAATACCGGGATAGTTGGAATGCAACTAGGGTTAGAATTCTAAGGATGCATTGGAATGCAAGGGGTTGGGAGACTGTCTCAGAAAAGCCGAAAGGGGTTCACGGTTTGTTGCTTTTCTTATCGACCTTTGATAGAATTGCATATCGAAATTAAGACAAATTGTGGATTAGATATCCCCATAAAACAATTTGGCGTACATGTAAATTAACCCTGAATCTGCTTGATTTGCTTTTGTTACAGATGGGGGCTTGCGGGACTCAATAGTGAAATATAAAGCAAGTGGAGCTCTAGCATTCTCGAACCAACCCCGCGATTTACGAGACACAACTAGAGTCTCGTCATTACTGTAGATCTCTAGCGAAGGAAGCATCCATAGAACTGACTTCGTCTTACGCTTGGACGACATTATGCTTTTCCACCAACAGAGAGAAATCCAGATTCGCATCCCTAGCTAGAATTAATCTACTTCTCTGCAAAACTGCTCCGAGTATTGTAGTTTAACAAGGGCGCCATGACGGCGGCAATGGCCACACCACCAAACGGCTCAAAACCTCTGAGCAACGGCATGTTTGCCACAAACAGAACGAGGATAGTTCTGGCAATAACTCTTCTTGCAACGTATGTCCAATCCAAAATCCCGTACTGCTAAGATAGAAGCGAATGCTAACCCGCAAGTCACAGGTGGTTGTTTGCAAGCCTTATCCCTAGCTACAAGCAATCAGTCAAAGACCTGGCGCAGAAAAAATACAACGAAGCAATCGGGCATTTCCCAGCGTTGAAAGTCGACTGGCATCCAAAAGTTGATTCGGAAGTACAGTTCAATGCCTCAAAAGTGGCGCTTCTGATTGAGGGGCGCCCGATCCCGCATCTCGTGCCGCAACTCTTGCATATGATGTCGGTCGTGCCCCCGGACTGGAGGTTCAAGTTTATCGGGACGAATAAGAGTGTGATGAGCGTTTCTAGAAGCTTTGCTACGCAGTACCAGGCTTTGAATGGGAAGCTGGACTTGGTGGTTTTGCCGAAACCGTGGAAGGTTGATAGTAAGGAGGATATCTATAGGTTGCTTACTGATCTTCGCTTCTACAACGACCATTTGTCAGAGGTGGAATGGATGCTTAAGTTCGAGTCGGATAGCATCATGTGTGCCAATTCGGGGGATACGTTAGATGACTGGCTGCATTACGATTGGGCTGGAGCCCCGAGGTCAGTCTTATCCCATTACATCCCACCTAGTGCCTCGACACTGAAGTCTAACAGCTCATCGCAGATCCAAGGACGATACGTTTGCCGGTAACGGCGGACTATCCCTCCGCCGGATCTCGACCGTAAAGAGAATACTCGGCTTCCAGTCAAGATACAACGACACGGAGCCCGAAGACGAATGGTTCGGTAAGCGGATTACGGTCTTGCCGGGAGCGAAGGTAGCGAGTGGGGCGGAGGAGACCCATCTTTCGGTCGAGGATACCTGGTTCGAGAAACCCATGGGCTATCACGCCCGAGATATGGGCGAGAATCTTGCAGATGATGTATGGAAAGACCCAAAGAAGCGGAAGGCGAACTTAGATTACTGCCCGGAGCTGGCTATGATTATGCCGATGAAGCTCGAGCGGGAGAGGTGTCAGGGGGATGATAAGATGGGTAATATCCCACTGCCGGATCTGGATCTAGAACCCAATAAAAGGGTAGTGTAGTTGTTCACGATGACGACCACAGCTGTTGTTTTTCAAGAGGCAGAGAGCTATCCGTGAGAAGATTACTTGGGTTTTGGAGATACCTTAGATTTATGTTGTATTTTTAGCGTCTCTGTTATTGCATTGAGATTGGATAATATAGGCATGAAGGGGACCTTGGTTAGTTATTTGGCGTCAGAGGCGTTATGGAGATGCAGAGAACTAGATTGAATACATCAAGCAAAACTAATCTGATGACCAAATTTCTCCTTGTTGCTACTTGTCTTTTGAATCTGGAAATCCAGCAGTATCAGAACGGACACTTGTTCTGGCTTCAAGACAGTACTATGCACCTTTTCCTTCATTGTAATTGCAGTACCTTCCTATGGCATCTTTAGAAGAGCACAAGTCGAAAGATCGCGGGGTGATCTTCTCCAACTCCTTAGTCACGTACAAATTGTGAGTAAGAGGAACAGTAGAATAAGAGGCACTTCCTCTCTCAAACGGCAGGCAAGGTGGCATTTTGTCCATCTAGGCCACGTCTCACAATGTGTCCGGAAAGCGTTGGTGCAGCATATGAAGCAAGAAGACGGTAAATGTCTTTTCATTATCATTAAAATAGGTTCCCCAATACCAATGGTCATATATCATCACTGGCTGTGAGTTCGCCGGAGAAGGTGGGCACCTGCCATGAATCTTTAATATCCAATATTCTACTTACGGCAAGCTCATAAAGTATGCCACCATCTTTGGATAGTTTGGAGTTCCTGGTATGTCAGTACTCCTACTCTGAAGGTAGAAGCCCTCACCTAGCCCAGTGACAGGATCCCAACCAGGAACAGCCTGGAAGCCATCAGTACCACAGCCTGGGTTACTCCCGTTGGTAATATTGTTCAGCATCGAGGGGTTCGCGTAAGGAGCCAGAGTAATGAATCCGATAACGTTTTGCCTGCATTGAGCCTCTGCTCGTTGATGCGGTTGACGATACTTGCGAAGATGGGCGTGGAGGCGCTTGTTCCGCTGTCGCGCCCGGAAAAAACCACTGAAGAAGACGGCAATATTGTCACCCTTGAGTTCTAAAGTTAGCATTGTTTGTTGAGATGAGTGTAGAGATGAGTGGTGGCTTTATACATTTGCAGCGACATCGGGATATCTAGAGCGCAGTTTAGCATTCATACAAATTGAGGTTACAAAAGGTGCTTTTACCCTCTCCCACTACGATTGTAAAGTCCACCATCTTGACCCACGACGCCGGTTGTGTAGTATGGATGCTTTGGATTATGGTTCTTGTAGAAATGTGCCACAGTGTTCTTCTGATATTCGGGTATGGGATACAGGTTACTGAAACCTCCACCAGATGCGAACTCATTCCAATATGGCTGACCGGCAGGATCATATGCTGCACTCTCGCTGTCTTTGACTGTTTTTCCGGGGTATACCTCTGTGGCGCCAACATTGGTTACGTATGGGCAACTAGGAAGACTATTAGCCTGTGTTATGCTTGAGGATATCCCGGCTTACCTATTTGGCCACGCGGGACTGAAAGCTGTATAATTGGCACCTATACAGCTTTGAGCCGTATCCCTTTCACGTCCTGTGACTCCACTATCTCCAGAGGCATAGAATATGGACACGCCCTGGAGACCGTTTCATGAACCTACATGATTTAATTTCACGTGAAGAAGAGCCAAAGAAGGGGGAAAAAAGTACCTTTGACGACTGGAACTCAAAAGTTGTTTGAGAGAAAAGATCATCAAGCAGAAAGAGAGGGGAAGGCGTCGAGTATTTACTCTTTTTGTATACCAGCCGACTTGACTAGGCTGTTGCACTGGCCACAATTATACCCGCGCCTTCGATGAAATGTCATGTAACTGCCATGGGGATTGAAATTCTCAACGGTTCGGTGTTTCCTATGAACACCAGGCAGGTCGTGTAGGGGTTTGCGTGCTCCAAAGTCTGAAAGGCACGACTCGGATAAAGCAGGTGGCCTATTTCTTGTATATTCCACAGTAGTAGGATCTAATGAAAGATTTACCTCGAGTATCTATATTATATCACAGTGGAGTGCAATGTACTGCAAATGACTTACGATGATGTTGACTGATGCTAGTGTCGTTTCTCGGGGAGGAGGGAGGAAAGAGGAAAGGGGGAAAACATCGGAATAGGGCTAGGACTCACGTGCATCTTCGGGTCGGAGCTAAGGAATTCTACCCCCACTCCTCTTTCTAGACGTCAAGCCCTATTCTCTCTCAATAAAGCCATGACTCAAATGTATTACATATGCACACTTTGACCTCATTTCTGCTATGTAAGTAGATAAAATTTTAGATGCCTGTTCTAATCGTCTTTTTGTACTGTAAAAACTAGAACCTGAATTGCGTTGCCCAAGTAAACAGTCGTCAAACTGTTTCGAAAGGTTCCTAGACGTTTTTGTCTAACTATCAGTAGATCAAGATGGCGGCAAAAGAAATCGTCAAATTCTATCGACACCCCCAGGAGACGGCACTGTCATCTTTTCTTCCAATTCTCCAGCAACACCTTCCGCATAGCAATCCCATCTACAACCGGCTTCAGGCCCCTCATAATTTGCCTTCCCGTCACTGTCTATTCGCCGCTACATTTCCTCCTCCAGCTCCCGGTTCCTCTCTTTCAGTTCCCGAGGTCTACACAATTTTGTTTTCAGACCGCTCGCGCCATGCTGAATCACAAGTATGGATCTTTAATAATCTAATTACTCTCCCAACCCCTCTTCCGGCTTCCCAGCAAAACATACTCAACGCCCATGTCCACTCCGCAATTTTATATCTGAAGGCAATCGAAATCCCAGAAGCTCCAGGATGGCCCTTTGACCAACGTCTAAAATTCTCATGTCTACACGATAGTATTACCACCTCACTTACCCAACTCCTTGAAACCCGTGGCGGCATTCCATATATAACCAAATGGAATTTCTGGATCGTGCCGACTTCTACCGTCTCTTCCAAGACCAGGCGGCCGCTTCCTTCAGGATACTCAGTGAGCCGCGTTCCAGAAGACCAATTAGGCATCGTAGTCTCCACATCCTCTATACCACGGGAGCCATCAACGCTGAAGGGGCAAGCAAACGTGGGAATCATGGATGCAGAAGGGAAGCTAGCAGCGTGGGGGTATCTGGGAATTGACGGGAGTTTGGCGACACTGTATGTATTGCCTGAGCACAGAGGCAAGGGACTGGCTACTCAGGTTGCTGTTGAGTTGTTGAGTCGGTATGAGAGGGGTGAGTTTGCCGATCTGGGGTATGCGGGGAGGAGTGGGTACGTGCATTCCGATGTAAAGGTGGGGAATAAGGAGAGTGAGGGGGTAATGAAGTCCATTGGTGCAAAAGTGAACGGGACGAGTAGCTATCTACACGTGGATAGTGATAGGTTTAGTGGGTATGTGCATTCTATGGTCAAAGCTGGAAATGAGGGGAGCGAGGGTGTAATGAAATCACTTGGCGGAAGCATCGGAGGGCAGGGTAACAAAGTGTTTGTGGACAGTAATAAGTTCTGATGTGCTGATGCGGTAGACCGACCTTTAGATCTGCCCATCTATTAGATATATAGCCGCTGCGGCTAGCTGCACTTGCTTTCAATGACACGTCGTATTGTGTAACTTTATGCTTCACGGTAGTAACGAGTACTTTCTCTCTTTGCTTCTCACCGCCGGTCTGGAGGCAAGAGTAAAAAAACATCTAAGTAAAACGTTATCGTATAGAAGATGATGAAGAAGATGCGTGATTACCCAATATTCAAGGACGAAAAAAGTATGTCATGTGAACGACTCGAATTCAGTGCTTCCCTCAATGCCTTTCCCCTCTCCGCTCTACACTAGACTTCAACGAACCTTTCCTTCCTGGGCACTGCTGCGTAATATTGGCAACTCACAAAGAAGGAAATTCCATCTCTCGAAATCATGTGTCAATTTACAAGAAACCACCCAATGACTTTTCAAGTGATGGATCTTCGCCATACTTGCCCTCTTCCCGTGGCATATTCAGTTATACCATCATCTTCCATCATGTCCGCGCACGCAAAAGAGTTCTAGATCTATGCTGAACTTAACGCCCAAGATTCAAGAGGAAGTCTAACTCCATACGCTTCCAAATCTCAACAAAACGAAGATGTTCGAATCTAAGACTCCCCGGATGGCTGCAACGCATACATCCTCACAGGATACAACTCTGTGGGTAACCCATTCTGTATCTCCGTCTTCTTAATCTTCAACCCCGCTTTTTCAAAAAGCTCCCGAAACTTTTCATCCGTCCTACCCACGTTAACACTCTTCCCCTCAAACCACCACCTCACCTCGCATGGTAGGGACCTACCTCGTAACACTGCTGTCCACCTCATCAAACACATCCTCGCCCATACTACTCATGTTTTCCTTCACAACCACAAACCCCCCTTCCTTCAACACACGTCCGCACTTCTGCAAGTATGTAAGAAGCTGCTCGTCAGTCAGGTGACCCAGACACCATTGGTTCCATATTAGGTCGTATTCGACGGTCGGCTCCCAGGACTCGAGGCCCACGTTGTAGATTTCGCCGATACCGGGCTTGTTGGCTAGGGCGTTGGAGAATTTGGCAATGGGCTCTACGACGTCGACAGTGGTAGCTGTGGAGAGAAGGAGGCCTTCTGTGATGCGGCCAATCCTGTGGAAGGTATCAGGATGTGGTACGTAGATTTATATGATGGGAAAGTTGCGTGAAAGGTAGACATGTTGCGGATTAAACATGATTGCTTGCCTTGCAAGATATTCGCGCCATTGGCCACCACAAGTGCGCATGCTAGGCAGCTATCTCATGGACAAATCAAATCTCGGCTCCCCTATACAAAAGAGTTATGATTCAACCAACTTGGCCTGACTTAAGCAACACCGCCATACGAAACTCTAAACAACATAAAAAACAAAAGCTTCAACAGAAACTCACCCAGCACCACAATCAATCGCTCTCTCCACCTTCTCCTTCCCTTTCCCGCTAACCCCAATCTTAACCAGAAAGCTGCGACTCCCCTGCAAATCAACCTTGGAAATGTATGGGAAGCCGCCTAGCATTCCATTGACGTCCGCGTCGATGGACTGCCAATAATCACGTGCGTCTTGGTGGTTGATGTGTGAATCGGCCGCCATGATGCTTGCTCTATCTAGTTGACGCTATGATATTGAGGCCATTTCGTATTGGTAGGATGGGATGGGATAATAAAACCCGTGGTGAGGAAGTTGGGATTTATCGCTTAGAAGGGTTCTTAGCGCGAGGCTGGGGACGAGGCTGGAGAGGAGGGGTTATTTGACCCCTTTTCCAGCTCTCACTTTTCATACATTACAGTTGGGAAACTTCGTTTTTCGATACGGAAATTCAGTTGGTATTCAAACAGTAGCCTAATCCCAACGCCCCGAATCCTGTATCCAGTACTCCAGCAAAACACAATCATTATTCCTCATCACTGCTATCCACAATAAAACCTGCCCGGACTCTCTGCCTTACTTGTCGAACTACAGGCACTTCTTCATCCTCATCGTCCTCGTCTAATACCATTGCCGTGGACTTCGTTGAAGCAGAAGCAGCTGAATTTTCAGGTACCGAATTCTCTTTATCCTCCTCATCACGCACAACTTTTCGTTTCTTCATTTGAGATGACCGGATATGTGGACTCGACAACGGTGTATCCGTGGCATCATCCTCAGATCCCACATCTTTCGCCGTAGATGAAGATCGTCCACGGTTGGTAAGAAGATCATCATCGTCATCACTATCTACCGGAATAACACTCGACCGCCGCTTTTTGCTCGGGAGCGCAGCCGCACTCATCAGAATATCATCATCGTCGCTCTCCCCCGACATAGCACTTGAAAGCCTCTTCCTAGGCTTGTCTGGGCCAACACCTAGCAGCTCTTTCATGGTTTTGATCTTAACTGCCTGTCTCTCCTTCTCTTGAGCAAAGAACTCTGCATCGTTATCTCCATCAGATTCATCATCACTCGCCGTCACAAAGAGGGCGCTCTTGATTTTCCGGTTCTTCTCTAGCTCTTTTAGCCGTCGAGCTTCGGCGCGTGCCTGAATCTGTTCATCTGTTAAGCCGCGGCTTTCGGCGTCTTCTGTGCCCTCCTTTCTTCTACGCCGACGGTTCTTCTTGAGTTCTTTCAAAGCATCGGACTTATTCATTGGGGTTGGTCCTCCTGCAGGGAACAAGAGATCCTCATCGTCTTCATCATCGATTCCATCATCGTCGTCAAAAGTGGCCTTTTTCCTACCTGCTGTGCCTGCAGATTTGCGTCTAATGAAATCTCCTGCTTCTTGGCCATCGTCGAAAACAGGTGGGGAGAATTCAGATGTCTTAATCAAATCTAGCGATTGTTTCAACTGGTCCGCTGACTGGTCGGAGGGGATAATCCATGACGCATCGGGGTCATCAGCTACTCCAATGACTTGAAAACTGACCAGAGTCATGAGAAGTCGAAGATGCCCATTCTTGAACATGGCAAGCTTGCGAGCATCATCGCCAGGTTTTATCACTATTGCACATTAGCTAAATGTTGACCGAAGCACCAAAAAAAGGAACTTACGGATTGGAGGAGCCTTAAGCGGCTCTACCTGCACTGCTGGTGTCTCGTCAGGCTCTGCAAACGGGTCATCCTCAACTGATGGCAATGCAGCATTCGCTCCTTCCCAGCTTCTTCGCTCGCTTTCAGCCGAGGAAAGTTGTGATTTGACCCATTGTAAATGGTCGGCCTCATTTTTGTCTAGCAGGGCACCAACAACAATGGCAATTTGCTCTTCCCATTCTTTAGCTCCCTTAACTTCCAGCTCGGCCGCTGCGCGAGGTTTCGTCGTCACTGTTTGCTTCTCATATCCGTACTCAAGATAATGTGCAGTACTGTTGATTTTCGAAAAGAGCATTTCGACAACCAATTCAGGTCGCTCCTGAATCTTCCTCGTACACTTCTTCAAAATCTGCTTCACGAATTCATCCCATTCCTTGTAACTGCTGGATTGTGGGTCTAAGCCTTCGGGACCCTTGATCATCTTGTATAAAAGCGCAATGATGTCGACCCGGAACAGCATTACACTCATCTCCTGCTTGAACGCAACTCGGTAAAAGAATCGATGTGCCCTTTTCAGCTGTGAAGACTTCAAGTCGTTGTAGTAGGCTGTGAAGGTAACGAAAGTATCGACGCATCCCTGAGACAAAAAGCGCGCAGCAAAGCGCTTGAACTCGAATTTCCGCTCGTGTGAAGTGCGTTCAGCTCTGGTTGTATCCTCGCCCTCCGATTCATCCACAATATCGTCATCAGCTTCATCTTGTCCAGCAGCTCTAGCAGCCTTCTTCTTTCGCCGCACCCTGCGCCGTGATCTGACTTGAAGGTCCACATTTTGTTTTGAATATTGCTCAAGAATACGAAGGTAGTGGTGAGAGAGTTCGGTGCAAGAGTCCAGATATCCAAATCCCTGGTCTTTGTAGGTACGCGTGATGTTGGCTACTCTATCATGCGTCGTTTCTTCGTAGAATATTCGATTGAGAATGTTTTCGGCAATTTCTTGGTCGTCTTCAAGAGGTGATTCCAACATGTCTTGAACAGTGAGGAGAATTTGAGTGAAGCACTTCATAGCCGCGCTAAGATCCTGCCATGACTTGTGCTCAAATGTGTAGTCCATGGCTCTGTTCAACGTAACAAACATCTCCTGGTTCAAAACACTGGCGACGAGGGAGTAGCTGTCCACTTCTTCCGAGACAGCACTCTGTTGAACCTTGGAAGGTTTTTTGTTCCTTCTCCTGACTCGCTCAGCCTCAAGAAACCAGGAGATCAAGTAGAAAAACTGTCGCGGATGGTACTCAAGAACTCGCTCTGCTTCTCGGTCAATCGCTTTGCGTATGTGGTTGAAAAGAGGGTTGAAGCCCGAATCCAGAAATTCCTCAACAAATTCACGGAGATGCTTAGTCGCCTGCACACTGAGATGGACAGGGGTGTCAAAATCCATAGGCCCGTTGTCTCCTTTCAGGGCTCGGCGTGGAGGCTTGAACTTTTTGGTTGCATCCATTTTGGCCAAACCCCTCGAAGAGTCCGTTACAGCAGCCTGGCCTGAGATCGTCGTCATCTTTGCGTCCTCTCGCTGTAGCCAGGCCATAGCACCAAATCGATTGTGCCTCGTTGGGGCATTTGTCTGATAGCTTCGTAGCATTGCTGCCTCCTTCTTCCGTAGACGTACTAGTTCATCCATCTTGCTGTTGTCGGCTGCCTTTTCATCGAGAAAGAGTTTCTCAATGTCTACCCCTTTGATCAGGTGAAAAAGTATATCCAGTACCACAACATCCTGCATATTGTAGTCTTCCCCAATTGTGGATGACACGGTTAAGAGTAGGTGAAAAACATCCTGGTAGTCAAAGGCATCAATTGTGGCGGATCTCGAGATTTCTGCTTCGTCTCCTTCGTATTGGACATTTGGAGGCGGAGCAATCATAGCAATATTCCGTATGAAATAGAGTAGAAGCTTGATAATGCCTTCATCTCGTGTACTCCGGTCACCCATATCTACAGCCATCGAGGGCAGAGCACATCGTATCGCAGTATGAAGTATTCTGGCTCCGTCGAAATTGATGATTGAACGTTTGTATCCCAGCTGCGCGGTTTCGAGGTAGGGAACATGTCGGTGGTGATTGACGGTCATCTCCTTTGGATCCTTGCCGAGAGGCCATGTCAGAGGCACCAAAAGTTCCAGACACGCCAGGGCTATCTTCGACTTCAATCGATCATCCGTAGCATTTTCCGGCCAAGCTGCCAGAATCTGTAGCAAGTCTCCTCCCACGAGATTTGACTCTGCTAGACACCTTGCCACGTCCAATCGATTCGCTTTCTCGTCGTAAAGTTTCAGCCATCTCTTGAGATCTCGAAGACAAGCCAAAGCATCGTCTCCGAGTACATATCGACCATCTTCGTCGGCACCGCTTCCTCCAAGCTTGGACGCGTCAGAAGGGCACACATGGTTGGAGGCGCAAAGGGGCAATGTTTATACTTACTGCAGTAACAAGACTTGATACATACGCCCGCACCTCGGGGTCGACAACGTCTCTTTTGCCGTCTGCGAGTTCCATATTTGCTATTGATTTTGCGGTTCGGACATGAAATGCTCACTGTACGCGCTTGACAGTACCGTTGAAGTTTACGCGACGCGTTCCCTGACCCCTGTACTAGATAAGATAAGGTAGAGTCTACAGTAGAGTAGTACTAAAATTTAGCGCAATATTTCCAGCAGACAAAAGTCAAAGCCGAGGTACACAAGCAAATCCTGGGGAAGCTATGCTACCGCACTGTGTGCCGCGCCACGACGTCTGAGAAACCTCCAGATTTCTGTCTCCGCCGCTCTTCTCCCTGACATCTCCGTCGATATTCTCTATAAATTGGCAGTATGATCTCACCCATACTTCACAGGCAGCTCCTGAGACGTGCTACACAGTCCAGATGCTTCTGTTCAAGCCCAATTCTTGCTGCCCAAGAGGTAAAGCGCCTCGGCGTCATTGGAGCTGGACAGATGGTGAGCCTATACTCCCGCCCCCCCTTTTCTTCTTGTCAGATGCATGTTGCTAATGCGATTTAGGGCCTGGGGATAGCATTGGTAGCCGCGCAGAAGGCCGGCCTACCAGTAACTCTAGTTGATACGAACCAGGCTTCAATCGATAAAGGTCTTAAATTCGCCGGTATGACCCTACTTCCAGATATTTATGGATTAGCAGGGGCTGAGCATATCTTTTGCAGACAAATTGTTAGCCAAAGATGTCTCGAAAGAGCGTATCACACAAGAGCAGTCCGACAAGACACGATCCCTCCTCCGTCCCACCACATCCATGGATTCCCTTGCGGATGTAGACTTCGTAATTGAAGCTGTCCCCGAAATTCCCTCCCTTAAATTTTCTATATTCGAAGCCCTGGCGCAGATATGCCCTCCCCATGCCATCCTAGCTACAAACACCTCCTCTATTTCCATCACTAGAATAGCAGCATCGACGACAAAGGACCCAACGGACACATCAGCTTCATCACGTGTGATTTCAACGCACTTCATGAACCCGGTGCCAATTCAAAAGGGCGTTGAAATCATCACTGGTTTACAAACAAGTCAAGAGACAATTAATACCGCGATAGCTTTCTGCAAGGCTATAGGCAAAATTCCATCACAATCTGCGGATTCGCCAGGATTTCTTGCAAACCGAATCCTGATGCCATATATCAATGAGGCAATCATCTGTCTGGAAACTGGTGTTGGACGCAGGGATGACATTGATGCCATCATGAAGAACGGCACAAATGTACCTATGGGTCCTTTACAATTAGCGGACTTTATCGGAATCGACACTTGCCTGGCTATTATGAAGGTATTATACGAGGAAACTGGAGACTCAAAATACAGACCTAGCGTACTTCTGAGGAAAATGGTCGATGCAGGCTGGTTGGGGAAAAAGAGTGGAAAGGGGTCGGTCCAATTACGCGCCAATTTGAGAAGGTCAACAGCTAACACCGCCACAGATTCTACGACTATTAGAAGTTTGCTTCTACCTGAAATATATTATCAAAACTCATGTCTCTGTCCAATTCTTGCATTGCTTTATCTCTTACATCTCCCATCAGTACGAACCGCAAGTGTGGTTCATCAATCTCAAGTCGAGGGCTTGTTTAAAGACATCATGATTCAAAAATATCTACAGGCACGCCCTGAGCCAGCTCCTACCAAAAACGAACTAAATATACACAGATAACTGGCTCCCTGGCCTACATTCATAAGCAAAGCTGCGCACTGCACGCTGATGTGTATGTTTGGGCACAAAGTACAGGCGTCCCCATTGCACCTATTTTCTTGCGACGAATCCCATTTTCCTTTCCATTCCCATCCTCAGCCCATTTGCCCGCATATAGAGCACCCCACGCATTACTAAAACATTGATATCTGAAAATAAAGCTCATAGAGCGGAGAAACGAACATGGCACCAAGAAGGAAATGTTCAGGAGTATAGCATCCGATCTCCGCGCTTTCTTCTTCGCCTGGCTCTTCGCTGATATTTGGTGGGTCCTTTAGGAGAATTCTTCCTCAAAAAACAAATCATATACGTCATGGGTGGTGATTGATAATTATGTGCGATCTCTTCATGCCAAGCATTATGTCCCGTCGAGAATTCCCCCCCTCGAATGATTATTCATGGGCTTTCGAATGGACCAGATATCGCGAAACTTCTCTTTCGCTTGTGTCCGGCCAGGTAGGATGTCTCATCATTAACTTTAGACTGTTGTTGTTGTTGCTGCTGGTCCCCGGCCTGACCAGACCCTTGTCCTTGCCCCTGATTTCCCTGATCCTGGTTGTTTTGTCCCTGACTCCCGAAATTTCTGTCACCATGTTGCGCTCTCGCAGGACTTATGGTCGAATTATAAGCGCTCGTAAAATCCTGTGGGGGGTTCATCGGTGCAGTTTGAGGAATGTTAAAATTCCTGTTTCCATGGCTTCCATCAACAGGAGTCCGTGGCAACGAGAAGTCCACAGGCGCAGCCAAAGGCGCACTAGCATATCCGCCTGTGAAAGCGCTAGCAAATGAAGTGCTTCGTGGTGTCGTGCCATGCGGAGAGTTGTGTTGTGTTTGAAGTGGTCGATACTGATTTCGCAGATCTAGACTAGGAGGGAAAGCTGAGGATGACGCTCGGAGCCGCGATAATGTGGATGGTCCTGACTGCTGTACTGAAGACGAGGGGCCGCTATGGGACTGGGAGTACGTCATTTGAGTAGGTGAGCTCTGGATGTTTTGGTCTAAAAATAGTCAGCGCATAGATCACCATCAAAGGTATGAGACTAAAAGGGAAAGAAAGATTGGGACGAACTGGAAAATGCATTGGTCTCATATTGATGCGCATTGATGGAACTATTGCCAATTTGGTCTGGTTGGTACACAGACTGCTGGCGTCCGCTCAATTGGGGACTGCCCTGGCCAGTGTTGTAGCTATTGTAGTCGATATTTTCCCCTTTCCAAGACATGCTCGACCTCAGAGGAGACTGGATCGATTCAGACCGCGATCTCGACATTGTTTCGCGCAGTTGCAAGGGTTGCAAAGGACGAACGAGCTGTCTGGAATTAGAAAGCGCTTGGTAGCTATTTTGTCGATCGAACGGGTTTGAACTCCTTGGCCCTGCGCTCATCGGACTCGAGAGATGACTACTGCCTGGGAAATATCGGTCACCAGAGTTCAAAGATAATGGCGACAGCACATCGGGGGAACCCATCGATCCCGGAGGTGCGAATCCTACATGGCCAAAAGCTGGACTCAGACCAGTTTGGGAAATATGGTCTTCGTGATCGTTTCTCCTCATAGTATCGACCATCAAAGGCCGCATCATATGATCGCTGTATCCTGGGACGAAGTCGACTGACGACTGCATCGGTGTACCAATGCCTTGAGCGGCCCCATAAGGAGAGTGCAAAGCCTGCACATTGTCAAAGTCGTCCGGCACAGCCCTCATTTTCATCATGCGCTCTCGATCGTCCGCTGTCAACCGCTTTATCTTCGCACGCCTAGATTTTGTCAGTCCTTGTCCCACCCAAGCCCATCAATTTTTCTGGATCGTTTCACCTACCTGTTCTGAAACCAAACCTGTACCTGCCTAGGACTCAGCCCTGGGATCTCTCTCGAAAGTCGTTCTCGGTGGGCCGCGTCTGGATGCGCTTGTTTTGCGAATTCACTCATTAGAAACCGCGTTTGCTGATGTGTTAAACTATATCATTGTCAACTTGTGTGTTCGCCCCATTACTCGCGCTCGCCAATTATGCGCTTGAGAAAGAACGACTTACCGGAAGCGCTTCATTTTTCTTCGCTCTGCTCGCCGCTCTGCCGCAGTTTGCGGTGGAGCACCCTCCTCCGGGTCAAGCATCTCGTCATCATCGTCGTCGTCATCTTCTTCATCCTTGATTTCACTTTGAGGTCCACCACTGCCTTCTTCTTTGTTTGCCAAAGTCCCTTGTTGAGCTGGCGCGCTGGATGCTGAACTCAGTGGATTCGATCCCGAGGCAAGTGAAACAGCGGTTGATTCTGTGGAAAAAGAGTCGTCCCGGATAGGGTTTGCTTGATGACCACAATCTCCTGGCGGCGCAGAGTCCGGTCTTTCTATGGCCGGAGCTGGCTGAGGATCTGTCTGCAGTAAAGGTCCCAGGCTATGGCGGTGCCCTAATGTAGGCCTTGCGTTGTTTTGTTGCTGATTCTGGTTACTCTCTGATACATTTGATGTAGTGCTTTGATCGAATGATGGTTGAAGTAACCCGTTTTCTCCTGGGAGTGGAAATGTTGAGTACTGTTCCCGCCAGTCCGGCTGCGTTGGTAGTGGCTCAAAGTTCGACATGCGTGGAGACGCTGAGTTGCGATAGATCGCCTCGAGCTTACTAGAAGACCAAGTGTTCCTTCCTGTATCACATTGCCGTGTGACCAGCATTGAGAGATGTGTTTCCCTTTGATATAAAGGACTTGGAGATCGATCCGGTATGCTAGCTGGGGGAAACCCGAGCTCCTGTCGTGGCGAGAGGAGAGTTGTGAGCTTATGGTACGATGCCTTGGGATGAACGAAAGTAGGGGCCGCACTGAACAGTTGCTGATCACAGACCAGAGACGGACATGAGGCTTATTGAGAGGATGTGCCGGATGTGCGTTAGATCGCTGGAAATGCTGTCGATCGAGTTGTAGATGGGAACGCCCGAGTCCTTTCCTATGATGTCTGGAGAAATGTTGGAGATCAGCCAAAGAAAGCCACTCGAGACTTCACCTCCAACTATAAACAAATAGGCTGCCCGATCGAATCGTAATCTCGGCGGTAGATCAAACTGGATGGATCTGACGACTCTGGGCGTGCTTCAAAACACGAATTCCGGCTCAAAACAGATGATACTTTCAGAAGTTCAAATTGACGGTTAACAGACCACACGGTCAAGACCTGAGGTGAAGCGACCTGGATGTCAAGGATAGGTCCAGTCCTTAAACAGTTGTGGCGGGTATCCTGCGCCGTCCAAATGAAGGATAAATTACTTCTCTGTTTTATGACGTGCTGCTTCCTGTTTAGGAGATCTGAGGGCTCATATGAAGTTGGACGGGGTTTGCTGTCCTGCTTTCCACGTTCGATCGGCAGAGCCGCGGGTGATATACAGCAATGTTGAAGGGTTTCGATATGATGCTGGGAATATGATCACCATGACAAGGTCAATAGACCTCTATAACCCTGGATCTTCTTTGTAGGACCCTGCCGATGCACACGGTGCCGCTGAGGCAGGTTTAGTACCGCGCCGATAACAGGCGTGCCACACGCGGAGAATTGTCGATGCTGAGCAAGACGAACAGGGGCAGCACGGTTGTTTCCAGGGTCTACACTTGGTGGGACCAGAGAAGAGCAAGCTATAGTTTATTGTACGCACGACCAAAAGGTAGAAAGAAACCTTTTATCAAGTGGAAGGAAGCAACACAATGCAAGTGCATCAAGTGTGTAAACATGAGAGATGGACTTAGCCACAAGAAATAACAACAGAAAGGAAACCCGGTTCAAAGACTAGTGTCGTGTAGAGCTCCCGTGTGTGGCTTCTGTGGGGATTGGCAAATGGCAGTGATGCTGCAGCAAAGATGCTGGAGACCACTCTATCGAGAGCCCCGTGCAGGACGTTGGGTAAGATGAGGGTGTGACTAGGATGTTGGGGCCTGCTGCCGGCGCAATCATCCGATACTCAGATGAAGCAGGAATAATGGGCCAACAAGAATTGGTGAGTCTTTGGACAGGGCTGCTGCGAAGTTCGCGAGGTGCATCGATCTCAACTAGACCTGATGGAGAGATCAAAGGAGTATCACAGGGAGTAAGCGGAAAGATCGAGGCTGGGTCAGTGTCGCTCGAATAACTGCTAGGGCTATACATACATTTCTGCGGGTCAACGCATAACGGCTGTCAGGACTAGGGATGTTGGGTGGACAAGCCAATGAGACTCTGCAAAGGTCAAGGAGACCGGGGGCCAGGATATAAGTACCGTGGCCACTGGAAAACGTGACGACCCTGGCGACGAAACTCTACCAGCGAAGATCTCTTGAAGCATTCAAGATGGGGAGCGGTTTGGATTGTAGATCAGCTACTTGACCTATGTATGCCTCGAGCCTCATCCAGTATGTCGGATTTGCAAGAAACAGCCAACCATCATCCCAAGGGCCCTCATGTCCGAGCTCGGCTACAGCACTCACTCAAGGTTCCATGGACCATAGGGAAGAAATGCACGACGGTGCAGGCCGTTACTTGCAGCTCAAAGGACTGGGGTTGGTGGCACTAGAACGCGAAGTTATTTTTCAACCCCGGTTGGAGAAGGGCTAGAAGCCTAGAAGGTGTCTTCGACTCTTCGCAGCATAGTAGCGGCTTTGCGGGTAACTAGTGAGGCTTGCAGCCCCAAAAAGTCTACTCCCGCCGTCGGTGGTTTCAGGGAAGCCAGGATCCTTGTTCCTAACTTCCTAAGATAACCAAGGACTCCGCTACCAGTTGTGCGGCACACTGTTTGGAAATTTGCATACAGTATTACTCTCGGAGAGGAAGGCGAGCTACACAGCTTGGGCAAATAAGTCGAACACAATGTAACCCCCGACAACTACTAGGAGTCTGGGACATGGAGGCTGGCTGTTGGCATCAGATTAGATCTGAATAGTGCCGTGCCCCCCTCCCCTACAGAAATGTCCATCAGTTTAGACGAGATACAGTACTGTACTTGCAGGGATTTTCTCTGGCGCCAGAAGTCTGTGCGTATCGTCCCGCCCTATCAAGCATGGACTTGTCTGCGACATGACGATGAGACCCGAAAACGAAGAACGAAATTGCCATTGTTCTTAGCAGTCCTGGCGAATTTCGTATTTGCTATATTTTGCGGAAGAAGCTTTGGACCGCGAAATCTACTCTTCCCTTCCCCTTGCGGCCCGATCTGCCGCGGTGCGAGCTCGGATAGATATTAGTACCACTTAAAAGCCTCCTGGGAATGCGGAGGGACGAATCGCCGGGACTCTTTTCAACACTGGTATTATGGCATCTCAAACTCTAATTTGTATCGCTTAGGCTCATCTCTGGGTCATTTGTTCACATCTTGAAAACGTTAATGATCCATCCATCATACCGGAGTACCTACTGGTATATACGCCTGTGCTCGCACTGGGTCACTGACTCGGTCCCGGAATCCACGGGACCAGCCCGTGAGCATGTTGAGATTAGATTCTCGTACTCCGTACTTCGTACATCCCATCCTTCGAATGATCTGATACAAGGATTCTTCACGAAAGCAGATTGAGGGAAGAGGCTGCCACGATGAAACTCAGCCAAAGCTCATTTCCTTGTCGACATCTCATATCGGTAATTACACCAGCACCTGTGCTTAGTACGCCGTACCACAGTGGAATCGCGAACCGGCCTTCGTCTGGAACTCGGACGGACCGGAGTTGTATTTCTTCCGTAGGGCTGAGACGCCTCGAGACGAATATTGTAACAATTGTTGAAATAGGCGGACGGTGTTGATGGATGGCACGACATTTTCGTCACCTGCGGTAGCTGGCGATGAATTCGGGAGTATCAAGGTCACTTACTGGAACCTGAGAGATCCCCTTGAGATGGTACTGTAGGCTTCGGGGACACTTCCTGGCATTGTCATCGGGAGGTACTGTGCTGTTACTCTAGAATAGGCACGATGTCGGTAGCCGCGGCTCGGGATGGATCCTTTCATAATTTCTTTTTCTCGAGGTCCTGCATGTGCATTTCATACGTGGAATCAGAGCAATGGAGCTGGCAGGGTCCAGTGTTGTCTGTATGTTCGCTGGCAGAGGACTTGAGGATGCAGGTACAGGCAGACAGGTACAACCACACATGAAACCCGTTGTCGCGTCACTTGCTAGGCAGGAGAGCCAGGAGTGCCAGTTGGCTCCTCATTGATTCGTCTACGAGAGGAGCGGAGGAGGAGAGTGGAGCTGGGTGGTGGGTTGTGTTACCAAACCCACCGACCATACCGAAAGCGGCATAGTCCACCTGCACGTCAACAGCAACGAAAGCAGAACGGACCATACGTCCACACTCGGCAGACAGACGACACACAGCGTGATGACAGCCTTTACAATACAGTACAGTACAGTACACTGTTTTATCACCTGTGGTTTGCTGCTAATATTGTTATTGATGGGTATTATACGATGCTGACAATCATACTAGACGCAGAATTGATGGTTATAACGGCAATGGCAATACCTATTGCCATTACTAGTAATTAGGTTCTGGTGGTTTGAAAGTTACAAGGGATCGCAGAGGGTATACGAAGTACTGGTAGAGTAAGGACCTGCCAATTTATGTCGAGGATGACTAAGCAGCGTCAGAGGGGGTCGAACGTGCCTGAATAGGCTTAAACCCTGTCCACTTCGCAACGATACGATACCCACCGAGTACCTTCTGTACAGTAGATAGTTGTGCGTGCACGCCTCGCCTGCTCTTGCCGAGAAAGGGTTATCCAAGAGGCGCATCGGAGCGTTACGTACCACAAGTAGGCCCTGACCACAATGTACTCCGTGAGATATATTCTCCGCCCGCCGAGCCTTCCTAAAGGAACCTCCCAAGCACATGAAGAGTCCAACTTTGTTTGAATCTAGCGATGGTCAGACAGATTCAAAGCCTAATCAACCAAGTTGTTGGAAAGCACGGTAGGCTTTGGGCAATGGACTACGAAGTACTGCCGTGTAGTGCAATACTAGTCAATGGTAACGCTGTGGTTTCTGCTGTTGTCACCCCTCTTCGTACTGGTCTCCTGGCCTGACGGACCTGATTATCCGGAAGATCGAGGGGTGTTCTTGCTCTTAAGACAGACCCTGTACCTGCCTTCGTCTGTTGCGTCTGGAATGCCCACCTACCGAGTTGCATGAGCCCCATCCATCGGCTCCAGCCAGACGTACAGTGCTGCCTACACCCCTTATATGAGGCTATTTGGAATACACAATCGCTTCTCCGCTAGAACTGAAGCCAGAAGGAGGTTCTTTCCCCAGCCTTCTCGTATGTCTCTTAGTCCTCGAACGGAAGTGCTCCGTAGGTCAAATCTTCAAGCCTATCAGCATCATCCCAAAGTTGCCTTATCAGATTCTCTGGATTAGGACGGTCTGGAGTACATTTTCCATTCTGCGACGGCCTCCCGGGCTCTGCCAGAATCCGCAGGTCCTTATAACCGCCGGCACTTGGGGCTAATTTATTTATATGACACTGTGGCGAGATAAGGTTAAGTATAATATACTTTTGTGGCTTTCGAACCTTATGTGCCTGGTTGTATTAGCGATCGGCATCTAAACCCAAATTCTACTGGCAATTTCTCTCCGAAAACTACCCTTAAGATCTGCTTCGGATCATGGCTAGCCTTATCTCGGTCTTGAAACCTAGTAACAACGTCATATTATCATATTATTGCTGTTTCATTGCCCTGTTAGTCTCAAGTAACTGGGGTCAACTGAAAAATAATACAGCATAAGCCTACATTGTAACGACATCAGCTTCCTTTCCAATACTTAAATCTTCTGCAACAAGCTTTGATACTAGATAGTGAGGTATAATGCTGATAACAGACTCATATTCCTCCTCAACTCGCACGCGGCTGAGCTTCGAATCTTAATAGGCAGCCAGCACCTATTCGTCACGCCCAAGTACGGCAAGGCCGCTCACTCAGGTTGCGTATGTCTGTTATCATTCAAACAAACACTACTGGTTACGATTGGAAGGTCCCTTGCTCGACCAGCTCTAGCTATTCATCTTCGAAATCAGGGAAATGTCATCCGTGCCTGTGAGATATATTCTGTCATCCAAATCACTCTAGTTTGGCATCCGATTGTTATTGAGCGTATCGTAGTTTAGAGATCAACTTGACCTATTCTTTCATGTCTTGGAGTTTCGTCAACGGCGATATGTTTCATAGCTAGCGCGAGTACAACAGCACACAAAACTAAGACATAATTTCGTATAAAGTCTTAATGCCGTTTCAAGTATATTGCTACGCAATGAAAGCTTCATGCCTTGCACGTACTTCTCACATGTCCAAACATTCAGCAAATATCAAGATCTTTGAAACACTGAAATATCAACTGCTATTCGGAAACTTGAATCTTATTATTCGATTCTCTGAAAAGCAAGACCCTACTTGATGCAACTAAAAAGTAATATCTAAAACATGGTACTCCTTTTCAGCCAGATAATTCCACTAGTGAACTTCGACCTGCCATCCGCGTCAGACTCTTTAGTTCTCTAATCTGCTATCAATCGGGACGGTAGAGCTGAACTGTGGTACTCCTCGAAACCTGCCTCACAAGATTCCGTTCAGGGAAAGCCAGATCTATAGTCTTCGGAGAGAATTGCTGTTCCAATCAACTTCCCGACACAGAAGTGAGGCGAGACTCGCTAGATAGATGAACTTTATAGGAAGGACATGATCTGGCATATCACACTGAACTTGAGCATCGGCCTTCTCAATCTAATCTATTGGAGGACAATAATCTTAAGAATCGCGCGGCAGAGGGCGGCCAACAACACTACACCCACATTTGTTATGCCCCCTGATTCTTCTGTCCCACTCCAGCAGACGCATCTCTAGCACCCCCAACTTCAATCAATCGCGCACACCTTCGCAATCAAATACAGATTGAGAATCTCCCAGAATTGTATTAACCTTCTCCAGAGAATCGCTTCATAGCTTGTCTCTTAAGACCCATCCACTTGGTCCCCGCGTTCGATCGCGTAGTCCTTATATCCGTGCATCTTTGCAGCGTCAATCTTGCACCCTCTCCCGGTGTCAGCTTGGACGTCACATGGAGGAGATCTTCTCTAGCTCTGCCCCTTCCCCGCTCTGCATGAAGTGAAAGGAAGGTGCTGAATGGGCGCTCCCTTGACCCCTTGCTCGTCATGCCTCTTTGAGGAACCCCTTCTGACCAGTCGGTTGCAAAGTTGGGGGTCGGTACAGATAAGTCGGGGGTGCGTGAGACCTGTCAAAAGACCTAGGCCGTCGGGGTATAGTGACGGCGGATAGGTGCACGAAGAAAGCTTGTGAGGGGTATCGCTGTTGGTGCCGAGCCTTTCCTCCCATCAGGGGTCTTGACTGTTGAACGACCGAGACTTGATAGCCTTTCGGGCAGAAATGCCTCCATTATTGTGCAGAATGCATCATGTATTGAATAGCAAAGCACGAGGTAACGGGCTATATTTGCATGTGTGGTGTTATCATCCAAGTCCACTCGGGTGTATAATGGTGGATCAAAAGGGGGAGCTAGTCACTCAGCAACCCGAACCGGCTTTCAACTTCCTCTTTACAGACCCCAAGAACATACTTTACGAACACGATGCTCCCATTATTATCTTGTCCGTGGGCAATTCCCGCTCAAGTAGAGTAGAAGCTTTCGCCTCGCTAGCACCTGCCACACTCCTCCCCCTATATCGCTTAACAGCTTACATCCCCGACCCGTGTCACTAGTTACAGTACCTACACGCCTTTCTAACTTGAAATAAGCAGACGTCTACCCCAAAACTTCAATCTTCCTGGTGTAATGGTTGCATGTTCTTGGGGTATATTCGAGCAAGACGTAGGTCCGAATCCTACGGGAGGTCCGCGAGGCTAGCCTTACGAACATGGTCCCCTCGTGGGCCGTGTTGTAATGCAGCCTCAATCTGTTAATTCGCTTTTGTCTATGAATTTCTAGTGCTTGAATGTCTTTCTATTCCGTTTGAAAAAGTTGAGTTTTGCATCTCTGCGTTGCTCGTCAAGTGAATCACTGTTGTCAAGGTATGTACGTATTCCTTGCTGCCTTGCTGCCTAGTTATATATCACTCTCCCTTTTAGACTAGAATTAGTCATTAGTTCTATCAAAACAAAGCAACAACCTCCTTGGTGTAATGGTAGCATATGCTTCAACATTTTCGAGCAAGACGCAGGTTCGAATCCTGCTAGAGGTCTCAAGGGGTAACAATACACTTTGTTCCATGTGGGCGGGTGTGTTGTGTACCCCCAGATTTTTGCTTCCTTTGGTTCGTTGTGTGTGGCAATTACAATTTACTATCTAATCAGCATATAAACCTTTTTGCATCTTGAATACCTTCGTTTGATTCGCTTTTAAATGTTTTATGAGATTTGCGTCTTTCTGATGCTAAGCGAGGTTGAAAGGGGGGCAGGGTTGGACATAGCGCACCTCGTGCTAATGGAGTTGTCGATAAACTGCAATACTCTAGAGGGTTTATTCCGGATGATATCCAGAGGCTGGCCTTCCATAAGATGAAACTTCGCTGAAATGTCTATTTTTTGAGTTACTAGCCTGTTGTGGTCGTTTATTATTGTCGTTAAGAAATGATCTTTAGATCGATATAAATTACAAGCTACCCTAATTTACAGGCTCGATCTCCTTAGCAGACAGGTGTGAAATGTTTGGACAACGAAATGATAAGACAGTCGACCAGGCCCGCTCACCACACGGGTCGGCCTGCGCCCAAACCAGTTCCTTGCTGCAGATGTGCACCGCAAATTCAAGCAAAGAGTCGTATTTGGCACGGCCTCTTCTACACTAGTATGCAGATCACCACCCCCCCCCCCCCCCCCCCCTTAGAGAAATGGCAAGTCGAATAGGATGGCAGTCGCTACAAACACTACCTGTGGAATCTAAACCTCGCGGCTTTCCCGAGACATAGCGCAAGAACAAGAAGGCAGGGATAGCAGCATAGGTGAGCTCAATACATCTAATAGAACGAGTCACCCAACTCCGCAACTCGATGTCTGTGATGTACAGAGAATAAGAACTTCATTTCATTTTGGTGGTATGTTGATGTTTATCCTACAGACGCCATTGCAATGCAAATCATACAAATCGCTCCTTTTCTATTTAATGCTTCAGATGCCTTGAAACATTTTCCTAAGCCATCGCTGACCCGAACCGATAGTGTCTGGATGCTATCCGGGACCGCCGTCGATGTGCATCGATTTCTAATGTCTCATGAGCTATGAGACATTCTCTCGAGCTTCTTCAGCTTCTTCGGCCTCAAAACCCTCTGCCATCTCTACCTCCTCCACCTCCACCTCTTCCGCATCCCCAGTCTTTGGTATCGCTAACTCTGCCTCCGGCAATCCTCGTTCTGCTCTGAGCTGTTGAACTTTTGAGTTCGTCATCTCGTACACATATTGTCCTAGGTGCTCCACACCTTCCATCTGTGTCTCACCCGGCACATCATCTTCCTTCAGCATGCGGCTAGTAGGGAAGAGCTCGCCGGTAACAAGCTGCAACTTATCTGGTCTCTGCAACAGGATTTCGAAGGCCTGACGAAGTTCAAAGCAGGACTCGAAGACTTCCCGGCGGCCTAAGATGTAGAGTCCGAGACGTGCTCTGGAGAGGGCGACAGTTAGCCGACGGATGTCGCGGAGGTAGCCGACGCGGGAGGTACGAGTCAGGGAGAGAATGACATCTATTACACATTAGTATGATTATGATGCAGGAGAGGAAGAGGAACGGTTCTTACAGTCATTTTGCTCCCCCTGATATTTGTCGACTGTTGTAATGATTTTTGGGAGTCCGAAGAGGGGATTCTTGGCGCATCTATGATCCAAGACATCTTTTATAAGCGCACGTTGACCGGCATAGGTAGCTAGGATGCTGATACTGGATGCTGGGTATCCAAGTAGCCTCATATATTGGAAAATTGCTACAGCGTATTCTGCCTCTCCAAGATTCTGAATGAAATGTGGAGTCGGCTCCGATTCCCCTTTTCCCTTATAGTCATTGACCTGGATGAATTGATAGTCGTATCTGAAGCCAGCATTGGCGGTCTGGAATTCAGGTGAGGTAGAGACGAGAGGTAAATTGCCTAGGTTCTTATAACGCCACGAGTACAACTCCGCTATCGATGGCCGAGCGCGACCTTGTTGGTCTAGGTCGATTGTAGGAACACCGAGACGGACAAGCCGAGAGAAGAGGGATTGTTCGAGGTTTGCGTATTGATGGAAGGCGAGATTTTGGATGACAGGTGAATTCTGATAATGGTCACCGCAAAGAACCACTCTTTGCAGCGGCATGGCGCCGTTCTTGGGATTCTGAAGGGCAAGGGGAATGAAATTCTCAATCTCGGTGATCTGAGCAGCTTCCTCCATGATGACATTATCATAGTGGAAACCAAGTGATGCAATTTCCTGCCTCCTCATCGCTGCGTGGGTTGATGTCATGGCAATTATTCTGGCTTCGTTTGTGAGGAGAAAGTTCGATCTATCTCGATCGCGTCGCAGGATTTCAAAAGGTCTAATATCTGCAAGTTCTGTGAAGATCTTTGAGACGTGATGATAACAACCGCTAGCAATGTCTAGTATCGTTTCCTTGTCTGCATCGGCCGGGAATAGTGGTTGAGGAGCATTGGCGAAGTAATTGTGGAACGGGAAAGCTTCGATAATAGACTCCACCGTAGATTCTGGAGATTTAGATACCTCCTCAAATCTCGTCCAGGCGGGCTCCACATAGACAGAATTGAAGTAACCAGCAGTCTCAGCCGAGGCACCGTGAGCTCCAGGGGCACCAAAGTTCGCGGCCAGTCGATCAACCTCCATGAGATATCCTCCTGTGTTCTGTAGGAATGATTCCACTCGACCATGTTTACTGAAGTTGGCCTCGGTATCTAGATCTTCTTCACCGTGGCCAAGCCGGAGTAAGTGGCGCTCATCAATATCCAATGCGACTATCTTTTGGAAAAGTTGATTCAAGGCTTGGTTGCTATGCGCAATCAGGAGTGTCCGTTGATTCGGGAAATTGTGATATATGTTGTTAATGATTTGAGTGGCAACGTCAGTCTTTCCCGTTCCCGGAGGTCCCACAATCACCGTAAGCCCTGGCTGAGTTCCTGAGATGATAGCATCAACTTGGGCTGGAGTGAATCGAACATGATTGAGTTTTGGAGCATCTGTCGGATAAGGTCCGGTGTTCTCAGGTTTATACGTTGACACCTCGATGGATTGATGTTGAACTTGTGCTGCTGGCTCAGCATCTCGCCGCCTTTTCTTAGAAGGCTTTGCGGCTGGAATTTCTGCCAACTTAGTGACTGTTTGAAGAACATATGGAGGCCCGAAACTGCCATCTTCATCATCGCTCGGCTCCACCGTTTTCCCTGGTAAGCTTGCAATTAGATGTTGCCAGTCGAGGAAAGTATCCCGATAGTCGACCTTCTTGATTCGATTGGACAAGTGAGTGTAACTAGCTCCAGCGGGATCACCATAACCCAAGAACACTTCGTGAAGCCATGATGCCAGGGGTACATCTGACAGGGTCAGGCTGCGAATTGATTCCAGGATAGGTTTGAAGTTGTTCTCTCTGCCATTTCTCCGAACGACCACATTTATACTTTCATAGATGTCTGGTTTCCCATTGCTCGCTCGTTGCATGTCCTCCTTGAACATAGCAGCATCAAGCTTTACTTGTAACCTGCGGACCCGAGGCCGGCCATGGCCGTTGGCCTGATTGTTTTGATCTCTCAGTGAGCGTCCTTTATCGTCCAGCACTTGGGTGACCTCGGCTGCTCGAAGATATTTCACGCCTAGCTTTTGGGCGTCGGATATTGAACCACCATTAGTGATCATTTTGTTGTCATCTGAAGCTTGTACGGCTAATAGAAAGATCACGTCGTCCTGACGAAATGACTCCCATTCTCGCCGAACGTTGTCTGCTAAACGACTTACATCTAATGTGATCTCCGCGCGCACTATTGAAGGGTTATCATCACCAACTAGAGGTGGGACGACTTCCATTATGCTACAATATTTGTTAGGAACGAATGACAAGAAATTGAAGGGTTTGATAAGCTTACGCTGGCTTCGTAATCGGTAACGCCATTCTGGAGAACCCATCAAAAGTAGTCTGACTATTCCGGTTCATCGTAGGTCGCAGGCGTTTCAAGGTATCTTCAACATGCTTTCTAATTTCATAGAAAGATTCGCAACGATGAAGGATGAATGATCTCCATAGGAAATCCCCAACCGTAAGGTACTGTAAGTTAAGTTTAGGTATCGCAAGGGGTTGGGATCCATTGTAGTTATCATTTCTCACCAAAGTAGGCTCGAAAAGAGTGAGCTCCGTAGGAAGGATACTGAGATCACGTGCCGTCTCCTGAAAAGTCTTCCGTTTCTCATGTCCAGATAGCAGCACCTCAGTAAGAAATTGGCGATCTGCTGCTACTTTTGTCGAGGCAGGATATGATGTGCGGAAGTCGAGGAGCTCACAAAGTTCAGTGACTTCGGCATCTGTGAGGGGTTTGAGATGATCCTCAAGCTCCGTTCGCTTGTCTATTGAGCCATAATTTGACAGAGCGAGCACAGTCAATTTCTCCTTGAAATGCTTGAGAGCAACTCGTTGTAACGAAGCCAATGTGGCACAGTGTCGTTCATATGCTTCGGTACGGGTGTGCTGGATGCCAGTATAATCGTCGATTGAGAAGTATGTGTAATGCTTCAGCAGAGCATATAAATCCCTTAGAAGGCCATTGCCCTCGTCATTGAAGGCCGGTGACAGTCGTATCGCTGAGAGTGTATTCAGATCCTGGAGGAGTGTGTTGACATATCTTCTCGTAGGGAGTTGACTCTGTAGGTCTGATAGAAACTCCATGAATCGCTCGCAGTAAAGGACATTGTCTGAATAGTTTAGTATTGTGGTATGCGATTTTTGAGATACACAGCACATACCTGGTTTCATGTTACTGTAAAGCTGGTTGAAGAAATCCAGGATCAAGGTAAACAACCACGATCTCTCAAACCGTAACCGAGGCTTGGTCGCATCATCCGCCGCATCATACCGTTTGGCAGCTGCTCTCCAAGCCTTTCTCAACTGTACGCTCTGGTCGAGCTTGCGATCTCGCTTGTTCTCATTCGTGATGTTGTGCCATATCGAAATGGACACCAAAGGAGCGCACTCTTTCCTCACTATGCCACTGTCCAAAGACTGGAAAGCATTTATAATGAACGAAAGTAGGTGGGTACGGATATTTGCAGAGAGTGTGGTATCCAGCATCATAGATAGTATCCTTTTGAAGAGGGTTGAGAATCCGGGCGCATTGTCTGAGAATATGTCTAATAATTGTCAGCCTATATTCTCATATTCTAACGCAGAAGGACTCACCCCATATTGGCAGATGCTCGCGGGCTTTAACATTCGATATCAACACAATAAGGATGACTTGGTAATTGGACGAATCCTCGGAGTATCCTGGCCAAAGATAGCTGTATGAGCATTAGCATGAAATGAGAAGGCTTAGAGAGAACGCGCTTTACTTTTCTAGGATCTGCAGATTCTCCAAAGCCAGAAGTGACTTGAAAGCAAAGTCTTCCTTCTCCAGCACGTCCCATATCTCGGTCTTCAAGACGTCGTGCTTGACCTTGACTTTCGCCGATTTCTTCGAGGGCTTTAACCAGTGCTGCTGCGCCAACTGCGCAAAGGCACTTCCGCCATCCAATTCCGCCACGGTTGGCCTCCCATCGTCCACCTCACGGCGATCTTCCACCTGGACTTTCTTTCTCGGCGGCATGGTGGTGGTAGTTGATTGCACTCACGAAAGAGGCTCTGGTCGCGTCGCAAAGGCTATAAATTTTGGGTCGCGAATTTACATTGCTCGAAACGGACTAGCGGCGGGTAGATATTACCGTAATTCATGCACCGCTCGCGCTCGCGATACCTTGCATACAAAGAGGTACATACCTAGACAGCCACCACGAAGCAACTTCACCTCCTACTCTGCCAAGTCCCAACTCGCCGGATTCTCTCATTCAGAGAAGGGTATTCGCTGCGAATGACCCCCCAAAATGGCCGGTCATGCCGTTCAAGCGGTGGACGAGTTCCTGGCCCTCTTGGTAGAGATGCTCCAAAGGGCTGAGCAGCAAAAGCAAACGGATACCGTCGAGCCACCTTTGAACAAGTCAGATTTCACTGGTCTATTCGAACGAGTCGAGCCGATATTCGCCACTACCGCGACCCCAGGAGTTAAGCCAGAAGTGAAGAAGCGAAGCCAATGTGCTATTATTGAGACCGCTGTGCGAGATACCTTCAACGGCCTGCTGGTGAGCCGCGACTTAGCACGAACGAGCAAGGGAGCATACATCTGACGATTCCATAGGCCTATACATCCGTCAACGCACCTTCTTCTATTAAATTATGGAATCTACTGGATATCATATCTATTCTCTCCGATGATGAGCAATGCGATCCCGCACTACTATTCTGGTTGGTGGAAGAGCTTTTGGACAGTCAAACAATTGCTGGATGCCGAAAGATATTCGACTATTTAGACACACGGCGCGAACGGATTACGTCTAAGCATTTCCCCCAAAAGCAATTGGTTATTCTCAGAAGTTGCAATGAACTGTTACGACGGCTCTCCAGGGCGGAAGATACAGCATTCTGTGGGCGCGTATTCATATTTCTATTCCAGAGCTTTCCTTTGGGAGACAAAAGTTCAGTCAACCTTCGGGGCGAATATCATACGGAGAATGTCACCGCGTTTGACGAGTTACCAGCCAAGGAGCAGGAACCAGAGGGTATGGATGTCGATTTAGATACCGACAAGCCAACCGTACCGTCTCTGAAAGTACCTACGAATGGTGTCTCGCGCATGTCGAAAACGGCGGAAGAAGGAAAAGGAGTGGCATCTCCCAAGCCAGAGAAGCCTATGAGTATTGATGAGCTATATCCGATATTCTGGTCATTACAACAAAGCTTTAGTCAACCCAAAAAACTTTTTGACCAAGCCCACTTCACAAATTTCAAAAGGGGTCTTCAAGCTACCATGGTCATGTTCAAATCGGTCCAGAGTGAGAGCAACGGCCGTTCGACGAAGGCCACGGACGATAGCAAAAAGGGAACGAAACGAAAACGAGGTGAGGGGGATGAGGATCTCGCCAATACTTTCAACCCCAAGTATTTGACCAGCAGAGACTTATTCGAGCTCGAGGTATGTGCGATGTTGCCTGGGTTAGAACCTTCAGCTTACACTTACTCTCCAGATCAGCGATCTCTCATTTCGTAGGCACATCTTGGTACAAGTGCTTATTGTCATGGACTTTCTGCTCTCGCTGAGTGCCAAAGCGAAAGAAAAGCTTTCAAAATCAACTCTGCCTGAAAATCCGAACAAATCTGTCATGTATGCAGACCAAACCCTGAACGAAGAAGATGTAAGTCCCGTCAATTGAAGCATTTCCAAGCTTATACTAATATAATTAGACAATCTGGGCCTCTGATATGAAGAAGGAAATCGCAGAATATCTGAAGAAAGGGGTCGAGGGCCCTTTCTTCTACCGTGTGGTGGATACGGTGCTTTCAAGAGATAAGAATTGGGTTCGATGGAAGATTGAGAATTGTCCAACGATTGCTAGACCTGCTGTGTCTCCCGAGGAATATGTCGAAGCAAAGGCCGCCGCCCGGAAAGCTACGACCAACAAACGACTTCGCCCAAGTCCTATGGGATCACTTCGTCTTGACTTCCTTTCAGAAAAGGACGGACAGCTTGCGCTAGACCGATTAAAGGATCCGTCAAGATTTAAACTTCCGCCTCTAAAAGACTTCAAGAGCAAGATTGAGTTAGACGATATGGATATCGATATGGCAAGGGATGATGAAGCTAAAGTTTTGGCAATTGAACAAAAGGCGAGTAAAAGCTGGAGAGCTTTACGAATTGCCAGCACTTCCAAGCTTGTAGCGTTTGATAAGATCGAGCGCTCGGATAAGATTGATGAGATCTTTTTGGATGACGTTATGGTGGAGGAACCAATCAACGGCGAAGAGGAGAGAGATACCCCAACGGTGGACAATGAAGTGAAGATGCTAGACGAAAATGTCTCAGCATTGGAGGAATCAAAAGAAGACACGTTAGCAGTCACGGACGGGGCAGCGCCGACTGAAGCCGAGACAGTTCCTACCGAACAACCTGTAACATAACCGGGTGTGACAGTACTCTCAGATAGGCAATTTGGCCTTGCATGTACAACAGACCAGCATTCAGGTAATTTTACATTGATAATCCATAGAGGTAGGAATGCAATGACAGCGTCGAATCGATGCATTTGGTTTAGGCACTACGACTCTATGGCTTTCCCGAATTTTTTACTTCCTCATACGTTGGGTAATCAGTGTATCCTACTTCTCGGTCTGGGAAGGGCCCATAGAAGCGAGACCGATCGTACGCGTTCAGGGGCTGGCCTTGTTTTAATCTGTAAGATGGTTAGCAATACTGCTTGCTCCAAGTGGAGCTTGGGTGGCTCTACCTATCAATCATATCTGGCGTACCCAGAAACAATCGTCCAATAGCAAAAGCATCGTATGTTCCTTCCTCCAATACGCCCCAGCAGTTTGTATCGTTCCAACCTCCTGCCGAGAAAAATGGTGTATCCCCAAAAATCTCTCTGAATAGCTTTAGATTCACACTTGCCATTCCCCAAGATTCCAAAACTACCATGGGTAAGCAAGTCAGCTCGTTTCTTTCTCTTTCAAGTGAAATAGTAGGTAATCCATACCCTTTGTTTTCTCCTCTAGACTATGTACCTGCTCATACCGCGGCTCAACAAAATGCACATAACTCAAGCTCAACCTCTTCTTCAATTCCCTACACAAATACCCCCACGTTTCCAATCTCTGCATCCCCTTCGCTTGGTTGTACAGTCCAAACGGCGTCAAGCGGATAGCCAACTTATCTTCTCCTACAGCCTCAGCAAGCGCTTCCATTACTTCCAACACAAAACGACAGCGTTTCTCAGGCGTACCGCCATACTCATCTGTCCGCGTATTGATATTACTACTCAAAAATTGCTCTGGCAAATACCCATTCCCACCATGCAACTCCACGCCATCAAACCCGCACTCCTGTACCGCCAACTTAGCAGCATTGACATAATCTGCAATCTGCTTGGAAATCCCCGCATGACTCAGTTCCGTGGGCGGGAAATCCGCATACCGGACCTGCGCACTACTGCCCGGCGGCGGATACGGATATACCTCGTCGCCATCATAGGGTGTTGCTGCGGCAGAGATCGTAGGCATACCGGTATGCTGCGGTACAGACGCGCGGCCCGCATTCCACAGTTGTGCGTATATATATCCGCCCTTTGCATGGACAGCTTCCACGACGGCTTTCCAGCCCGCGACTTGTTCCGCACACCACAGACCGGGGACGCCAGGCATGCCGTTGCTTTCGAGGGAGGGAGGGAGGCCTTCTGTGATGAGGAGTCCGCCGGGTGTTGTACGCTGCGTGTAGTATTCCGTTACTAGGGAGTCTGGGTACCAGGTTCTGTTCGGGGCTGAGGACGGTGCGTTGGGATTTAAGGGGACGCCACGGTTGCGGGTTAGGGGCGCGAGCACGATGCGGTGGGAGAGGGTGAGAGTGCCATTGCCAATTTTGAGGGGCGTGAAGAGCT